>NC_058133.1:449117474-449226157 GCF_016433145.1 Gracilinanus agilis
CTCTCTCTCTCTCTCTCTCTCTCTCTCTCTCTCTCTCTCTCTCTCTCTCTCTCTCTCTCTCTCTCTCTCTCTCTCTCTCTCTCTCCTCTCTAATCTCTATCTCTCTGTCTATCTGTCTGCCTGTCTAGCTATCATTTCTTTCTAATACACAGCTCAGGTGTAACCTCCTACAGGAGGTCTTTTGTGGTTCCCCAGTTGGAAATCTTTTATCCCTCTTGAAATTATGTTGTATTGCTTTTTATTTACTTATCTGTGTGCATGCTGTAACTTCTAAGGAGAATGCAAGCTCTTTTGAGTTTAGGGACCATTTTATTTTTGCCTTTGAATTGTGAGAGCCTAACACAATGTCTTATATGTAGTAGATACTTAGTAACTGTTTGTTGTTTTATTTAATTGAATTCCTACAGAATGGCAACAGGTTCTAAATAAAGCTATTCTTCTCCCCTCAGCTGATTGAGGCACCCATGGCATACAGTGTACAAAATACTGGGTCTGGAGTAAGGAAAAACTGAGTTTAAATCTAGTTTCAGACCTTTACTACTTATAATGACCCTGGGCAAGTCACTTAACCTCTGTCTGCCTCTGTTTCCTTAATTGAAAACTGGAGATAATAATAGTAGCTACCTAGAAGGGTTGTTGTAAGGATCAAATGATATAATAGTTATGAAAAGTGTTCAGGACGGTGCCTGGCACCATATAAATGATGCCTATATAAAGTAAAACAAATACATTTCCCCCTTTCTAATGGCTTATTTGTAGTTCACTTTATACTACTTCTCAGCTATTGTTCTTTGTGTGTATGCATGTATGTATATTTACTTGTGTGTGTATGTGTGTGTGTGTGTGTGTGTGTGTGTGTGTGTGTGTGTGTAACCACTAACCTCCCAATGTAAAGCTATACTCTGGTCCCATGTTTTTCCATTCATCTCACACCCTGTAGTCATTCTAGTTCATCAAATCTTGAGACCTGCATGGACTTCCTTATCATTTCTGTTTGGCTCAGCTCATCCTCCTTTTCTCTAATTTTTGGAACTCCTTCCTGCTTATGCCAGACTTTGCCTCAAAATTCAAGTTCCTGAAAATGCCACAGCTTTGAATCTTTTCTATTGCTTGATTTGTTCATCCCAGTCCCACCCTGTGCCTTTGCTTTCTGTGCATCTCCTGAATGAATGACTGGTTTGGTGACCATTTGTCATGCCTCCAGCTTTAAGGTTTTGGTCTTGCCTGTCTGATTTCTAATTCTGTCACTTGTTTTGGCATTTAGCATCTGTGTAAGCCTGGATTTCTGCTTATTTTCCAGTTGATATTTTACGCTGATTTTTATTCCATACGAGCAACTGGACTTTGATCTTCTTACTTAGTGGACCCACCAAATAACAGCTGATATTATTGGTTCCCATTATCATCCTTAAAATTTTTATTTTGGGCATTTAAAACATGATTCTGGGAAAGGGTGCATAGGCTTTGCAAATTTGCCAAAGAGGGCTCTGGACACACAAAAAAGATAAAACTCCGTATCCTAAATGACTAGTCCTCCTTTTTCTATCATGGTTGGGACTTTGAGTCCCTTGTCTAGTTTCTGTGCTTTCTGCAATCTTCACAGTCTGAGAAATGACAAGGGGAAAACCATCTGTGGAACGAACTCCAAATGGGCCTTTAGAAAAGGAAAAAAAATGCACACTGCCACTCATAGGGAATCCAATTCACTTCTCCATTCCTCGAGTCTTTCCTGAGAACTTCCACATTCTAGCAGGCATTTTCTGCTTACTGCTGCTGGATTACTCCTATCCCTCTGGCATGAACCTTGTGGGCTGAGCAAGCCACCAGGGAAAGTCAGCTGCTCGAAACCACTGCAGAAGGAAGGCTGGGTGGCTGCCGGAGTGTGAGGAGGGTACTATTTCATGTTGTCTTAATGATTTACAGGTGAAGCCATTCTGCAGCAGTCATAAAGAGGCCATAAATTCAGGAAAAGGCATAACCACCTGGCCTTGTGGTCCCTCCAGCCTTGGTCCTTGGCAGCTTAGCCAGACCCAGGGGATGCCTCCTTTCCCAGGGCTAACCTTAATCACTGCCCTAATTACAGGTTTGGAGAAATGAGTACATCTGCCTCCGATGAGAATTGGTCCCACAGTGCTGAAGTTTTAATACCCTCCTCACCCCTAGTAGGTCCTGTGCTATTGAGCAGAGCTCCTCTACTGCCTTGGAAGGCTTCAGTTTTTAATTGAGTACATCTTCCACGAAAAATTGCCCTGTCTAGGGCTTCTTTCTTTCTTTTTTTTTTAAAACCCTCCATTCTATTCCAGTATTTGACAGTAAATTTGTAAATTGCAGATCTGCAAGGAAGGCAAGAATTCCAGAATGTGAACCTTTTTTTCCCTTAACCCTTTCAGTATTTCTAATTCTGAATTCCCTGGAAAATGTCTGAAAGGAGGCAGGCTGAGCCCCAACATAAGCAGGGAGCCTTTCCCGGTGGACTCCTACCTTGGCAATGATTGCTATTGTTTTTATGACAATGTAAAACCCTTTCTCTATTTCCCCAAAGGGCTTTGAGTGCTTGATGGACATTGGCCTGTGAAATAGTTTGGGAGGAAGGGGCTGGCCTTGGAGATAGGAATCCTAAGGCAGCCAGAGACTTTATTTTCTTTGCTCTTCATTTCTGTTCTCAGTCTGGGGTCTTGAGACTCCTGCTTGTCATGCAGATCACAGAGAAGGGAGAAGAAGAGCTGAGAGCCTCAGAGAAGAGAGGGGCAAAGGCTGTGTGGGCTGCATCCAGGGTGAACACAGGTATTTTGGATGGAGACTTTTTTAGCCCTTTTAAAAAATAGATTTGCCAGTCAAAAAGGACTTTCAGAAAGAACAGAGACAGAATGGATAGCAAAAATATGAGTTCTGCCCTGTAAGCAACCACTTTTCAACTTCTTTAACTAAAACATGGTTTATTAGGCAGCTAGGTTGTTGTGGTAGGAGTCAAGAAGATCTGAGTTCAAATCTAGTCACAGATATTTGCTATTTCTGTGACTCTGGGCAAGTCACTTAATCTTGGTGGGTCTCAGTTTCCTCATCTATAAAATAGAGATATCTCAAAGAGTCATTGTGGAGGTCAAATGAGAGAGTAATCATAAAGTGACTGGAACACATTAAGTCCTCTATAAATGTTGGATATTATTATTTGTTATGTTATAGAGGTAAAAAGAAAAAGACCTTTTTTTTTTGGGTCCAAACATGATTTTTTTTATCACTGTAAGAATGGGCTGGTATAGAAACTCCCTCTACTGGACTTTGGAGCCTCCACTCTCATTTTATGGTTGAAGAAAATGAGGCAAATAGAAGTTAGATGGCTTGCCTGGGGCACATGGTTAGACATTGGACCCAGAAGTCTATTGCACTCATAATATTAATAATAAATAACATTTATATTTCACTTGCTATGTATCAAGCACAGTGCTAAATGCTTTACAATTATTATTTCATTTGATCCTCACAACAGCCCTGGGAGCTATTATTATTATACCCATTTTACAGATCAGGAAATTGAGACAAACAGAGGTTAAATGGCTGTATCCAGGGTCATTCCACAAATAAATGTCTGAGGGTGCATTTGAATTCAGGTCTTCCTGATTCCAGATCCAGCACTCAATTCACTATACTATGTAGCTGCCTTCAGATTGGGATAGAAAAAAATAGTTTTGATTGATCACACAATGACCGATCACAAAAATTTGATCTGATCACACAGGTTGTGGCTGTAGCAGAGTTGGGATTCTAACCTAAATTTTCTGCTTCGCAGAAGGGATTTTTCCTACTCTTCACATGAATTTACATGTCCGAAGCACCTGCTTACCAGAAAGGATGCTACTTATTACAACTCAAGGAGCTCTTGTGTCACTTTGGGTAAGTCGATTAAGTCCTGTTTGCCTCAGTTTCCCATCTGGAAAATGAGAGGGTTGGACTCCTGGGGTCCCTTCCAGCTTTTTAAACTTATCATCTTTTAATTGTGTACCTTGGGATTAGAGGAGACTTCCTTAAATGGTTTGAAACCATTTGAAATGAATGTGATGGGCAAGGTGGGTTGGGTGTGCCTATTCTGAAGCTTCCAGCTGTACCCACTGACCCTTGGGCTTATTTCCCTGATTTTTGCACTCCACAGGGAACATTTGAGCAACCACCTAACTCATTAATCCACCACAGAGTTAGGAGGCATAGAAGATCATTTAGCCACCAGATGGTGCTATATTACATCACCAGCCCAGGGGCAATGTTTGCAGGTAGTCAGTGGTCAGGGTGCCTGCATGGGTTTTTCCCAGCGTCTGCATTCTCTTGCTGTTCAACAGATGGTGCTTCAGTATCTGAGTAATTTACTGTGGCTGGTCCCACTGGCCAACTCTGTCCTGAGCCCTGCCATGGCTGCCACTGGCTCTGGGTCCTAGGAAGATCTAGTGACATGATTTGAAATAGAATTAAATGATATAAATAAATCACATTTATTCATATAATTAAGTAATGAATTAAACTCATATAAATCCATTAATTAATTCATGAAGTCCTTTAAATAAATTAAAATTGCCCCAAGTAGGAAATTCTTTCATTTCTGCTCACAATCCCCATTCCCCACATTTGCAACCATCCCTTCTAATTCACAAACTATGTCCTTCATAGAAATAGATCATTTACTATTTTATTGATGGTCATGAGACAGTGAAAAAAAGGAAGGCAACTTTAACATTTGGTAGCATAGCAAATAAGAGCTCTTGAATAGGAAGCTACAGGGTTCAGCCACATGGATCAATCTCCTTCCTTTACACCTCCTCCCTGTCAGTAGAAGTGGAAGAAAAAATAAATTTAGCAAGTCTTGGAACCCTCTGAGATTTCCCTGGCAACTTCTCACTGAGGAAATAAGAATAAAAGGGGAAATATTGGAGTTGGTTTCACTTGATCTCACTAAGGTTGTGGTTCATGGGAAAGACAATCCTAGACAGGGTCTTTTTTCTGCCTCTACTTTTTCAGCTCCTGTTGTCTTTGCCTACAGTGCTTCAGATCTTTATATTGTACCTCACAGCTCCCCAGGTGTGATCCTGGTTCTTTTTTCACTTTGCCCTGCTTGCATGTACCAACAGCATAGGCATGGAATCTCTTTGTTCTGGTTATTTGGGAAGGAAACTCCCAAATATAGTCTGTTTTCTGTCCCAAGCCTGCTAAACTTTTCAGGGTCAAACGAAATAGAAACCTAAGGACACTGGGAAATGTACACCCACATACATTTTTGATCTTCATACTTTGCTTATCCATTATCTCTAGTTCCTTCTGGGAATCATTAGAAGCACTTGTTTTTATCCGATTTTTAGCAGGTGGAGGTGGATGGCGTGTTTATGTGTGAGAATGATTTTAACCATTAAACAGAAGAAATTCTCTTTGAGTTTCTGGATTGTGGGCAGCTAAGAGGTGGTAATTTTATAGCTAAATTATATTACTATCTCTTTGTCAAACTGACCATGCTTTAATGTATTAAATGGCATAGCTCTTCATTGACCTGTTCGGGAAGCTGTGATGTGGCTTTTCACCTTATCTCTATTTTTTACCCAAATTATTTCTAGTGTAACGAGTTCTACTTAAGTGTTCAGAGATGCTGAGTTCTGGACTCAGCAAAGGATAGGACCTCAGCAATTAATCCCTTCCAGTTCACATAGACTATATAAGCTTTAAGTTACTTTGACTTCGAGATTGGTTTACTGGAGTACCCAATACAATCAATAATTTCCCCTAGCCTCAGGAGTCTCATCTCTAAAGTGAGGTTAAGGCTAATGGACTTTTTTTTTAGATTAGTGCTACAGAAGAACATCTAATGATTTTAAAGTATTTTGCCTGATAAATACCAAAGTTCAAAGTCTCAATAGTCCTTTATGAGGTTATGAGCTTGAATCTTAATATAGCAAATGAGAGTTGGAATATGTGTGATATATATGTAATAATGAAAATAATGTAATATGTAATAATTAAAATGCTAGATGTAATATTTAGAAATTGTTTTTGTTAAATAATATTAGTAAAATAATTGTTGTGGTTGCCATTTATAAAATCAACTCTTAAGTCATGAGGATGATAGTAGCTTTTAACAATTTAATTTAATTATAGTATAAAAAAGAAATAAGGAAGGAAGTAGAAAATTATTTCCTAGCCTAATACTCTAAAGTCTGATCTGTAGAATTTCAGCTTGCTCCCCAACAAGGTTCCAATCTCCACATGGACATCCAGTAGTCTCTTTGGAGCAAGAGTCTTACTGGCCCACAAGGGTATCTTCCACCCAAGCCACCAACACTGGAGTAGAAGAATCAATCCCAGAAAACTCATGCCAAAGACCATGATCTCCTTTACAGTCTCATCTTTTATGGCCCTTTTCTCCACATCACTTCCTGTCTCTCTGGGCTGGTCTATCACATCTTAGGAACCGATCAAAGTCTCTCTGATCCAAACCTGTACCCCTTAGTTCTGGGTCCTGTTCCTAGGGTTCTTAACCTGTGACCTCTGTTTGGAGTGTCACAACCATGCTAACAGGATGGGTCAGAGGAGAAGAAAGTTTATGACCCTGGAAGGAAGAGGTTCCCTTTACACATATATCCACATATATACATATATAACAATAAAGCTATTTCCAAGAAACTTCTAAACTTATAAATTGGATGAGGCTTATAAAATGAATTAATACTCACTTTGAGGAATCTATACATTTTTCAATGCTGCAATGAAACTGTTCATTCTTCTGTTCCTTTCTCTTTACAAGATAGTCTACAGTCTCTCATTGCTTAATAACCTACATCTATACAGTGCTGAAGTTCCAAAAAATATTTTCCTCATAACAACTCTGTGAGATAAACTGTACAAGTATTATTATATCCCAATTTTAGATTAGAAATCTGCAGTGAAATCTAGTCAAAGGACTATAGGAAAATTCTAGAAGGGAGAGAATACTTTTTACCCTTTCCTTCCATTGTCCTCCCCTCTATCCCTTGCCCTCCTTTTCCTTTTCCTTCTTTTCTCTCCTCTACCCTCCTCTTCCCTTCCTTTCTCCCTTCTTTCTTCTTTCCTTTCCTCTCTTCTGTTTCATCTTTCCTTCCTTCTCCCTTTCCTTTCCTGTGTCCTAAAATTGGATTTTTAGTTGCTTTCAGATTAGCTCCACATGGATGTCACACTTATATTTTCTCAGTGTCACCACATCCCAAACTGACCTCTTCATACTTAATTTTCAAATCAGTTTATCACCCTTGTCTATTTCTTATTTCTTTTAATGGCATATCATTCTTCTAGTCCAGTAGACTTGATAGTTTAGACTCCTCTTTAATCCCTCCTCTTTTCCATTCCAAGTTACCAAGTCTTATTGATTTTACCTCATCTGTGTCTCTTACATTTATTCCTATTATATATCTGTGGTTGCCATCATAATTTAGCTCCTCACCAACAAACAAGAGTTTGTCTGAACATCAGCCTCCTAATTTGTTTGTTGAGTCTCCCTCCAAAACTTCAATCTATCGTGACCAATCTTTTTTTTTAATTTATTAATATTCATTTTTAACATGGTTACATGATTCATGCTCCTCCTTTCCCCTTCAACCCCCCCCCGGCCCCCCTACTAGTTTTCCACTAGTTTTGTCATGTGTCCTTGATCGAGACCAATTTCCAAATTGTTGGTGGTTGCATTGGTGTGGTAGTTTCGAGTCCACATCCCCAATCATGTCCACCCCAACCCATGCGTTCAAGCAGTTGTTTTTCTTATATGTTTCCTCTCCTGCAGTCCTTCCTCTGAATGTGGGTAGCATCTTTACCATAAATCCCTCAGAATTGTCCTGGGTCATTGTATTGCTGTTGGTTCAGAGGTCCATTACATTCGATTTTACCACAGTATATCAGTCTCTGTGTACAATGTTCTTCTGGCTCTGCTCCTTTCGCTCTGCATCAGTTCCCGGAGGTCTCTCCAGTTCACCTGGAACTTCTCCAGTTTATTATTCCTTTTGGCACAATAGTATTCCATCACCCGCATATACCACAGTTTGTTCAGCCATTCCCCAATTGAAGGACATACCCTCCTTTTCCAATTTGTTGCCACCACAAAAAGCGCAGCTATGAATATTTTCGTACAAGTCTGTTTATCTATGATCTCTTTGGGGTACAAACCCAGCAATGGTATGGCTGGGTCAAAGGGCAGGCATTCTTTTATAGCCCTTTGAGCATGATTCCAAATTGCCAGCCAGAATGGCTGGATCAGTTCACAGCTCCACCAGCAATGCATTAATGTTTATCGTGACCAATCTTAAACTACTGATGTGATCCTGTCATTTCTCTACTCAAAAAACTTCCATGACTACCTGGAGTCTACAGGACAGCTACCACACCATTATGCTTGTGGTGCATAGTAAGTATTTAATAAGTGCTAGCTAATTGATTGTCTTATCCTTAATCACCAATCTCATTGTACCTCCTATTAAAATAAAACCATTCAGTATACTGTTGTCTGAGAATGTTTTGAATTTTCTTTCCTTCTTTTTTTAACTTATGGTGCTCTTTCCATCTAGAATTTCTTTCACTCTCCTATTCATCTATCTCTATCTCCTATCTTTTTTTTCTAGCTTTGAGATTGAAGAGAAATCTTCTACTCTGAAACTGGCCCAACTCCGTTGAGCACCCAGTGAGCTCTCAGTCCTCACAATTTCTAAAGTATTCACTAACCGTATACTATTCTCCTCTTTACTCTGTATACTCCCTATGTCACCTTGGACAAATCACTTCTCTGAAACTCAGTTTCCTTGTCTGTAAAATGAAGGAGTTGGACTTGATCATCTCTAAATAATCTCTGAGCCTATGATCCTATGATTTGATGTTCCTTGAAAGCTTGAATAAGATTCACATAACATTTTTTAAAATGTCTAAAATTTAAAAATTTAAAATCTAGTGCCTAGCCATGTGCTTTGCACAGAAATGCTCAATAAGTGCTTGTTGGTTTTACTCAACACATTTGTAGAATTGTAGTGAATCCAGTTAATTGTGGGAAGGCAAAAGGTTCCTTTTGCAGGTGCCTTTGCTTTTTTAGACCTTTAAGTATTGCTTGAATGTTATTATTTTGTCACTCCTAATCCTACATTCTTTCCGATGAATGAACTGATAGTATTAGTGGTGAGCAGTTTCCAGTCTGCTACCCAATAGAGTTATGTGAATGTTCAGCTTTAGTGATAATGCTCTTATAGAGCATTTGGGGCTTCTATGAACAGCTAATTAGTGGGGAACTTGTCCATTATTGTAAAACCATAAGTTTAGAACTACTTAAATAACTAGATTAAAATCTTTTTCAGGAAAAACATTTCATCAGATATTAATACTTTGGCTATTTAAAAAGTAAGATAATGAGAGCATTAAGTGCTGGGAACAATATATTAACAGCAAGTATATGAATTTGTAAATACATGTTATATTTCTCCCTGAGTTGTTTTCTTAAATTCAAATTGATTTTTTTTGTTTGTTACATTAGAAGACCCAGGTAACAACCCCTCTTCCTTCCCCCTCTAGAGAAGGCATCATTTGACAAAAAAAATCTGTGTATATGTAAAACAAGTTGTTTCCTCATTTGTTGAAAGCAAGAGCAAAAATGATGCAATTTTTGGACCAAATGGTCCAAAGAGGAGCCAGTTCTTTCTGGTAATAGTCCAGTTGCACATATGAGGAAATATGACATAAAGAAAGGAGAGCAAATTTTGGAAGTTATATCATCTTAGATAAGTCATTTCACTTTCTTAATTCTTTGTTTCCTCATCTGTAAAATAGGGATAACAATACTCTGAATATATCTTGCATCTTCTTATTTCTTACTATGTTTTCATCACTAAACTGTGAGCTGCTTGAGGGGGAGGGACTATATTTTTGTCTGTCATTGTATTCTCATTGTTTAGCTTAGTGCCCAGCACTTAGTAAGTGCTTAATAAATGCCTTTCAAGTGACTGTATTACATTTCAGAGTGATGAAAAAAGTTCTTGGTGTCACACTTTAGGAAGAATATTGACAAGCTGTAGTGCATCCAAACTAGACAAACTAAAATAATTTAGAGAACTCATAAAGAAAGAAGAAAAAGAAACTTAAATGGGACCTGACTTTAAATTTTTGATGGATGTAGAAGAGATATGAAAAGATTTGACATGGACATCCAGTTGGTACAGTAGATAGAGTGCTGGGGCTAGATTCACAAAAAATCATTTTTGTGATTTCCCACAGACTCTTACTAGCTGTGTGACCCCAGGCAGGTCACTCACCCCTGTTGGCCTCAGTTCTTCATCTGTAAAATGAGCTGGAGAATGAAATGCCCAACCTCTCCAGTATCTTTGTCAAGAAAACCTCAAATGGTGTCATGATGGGTCGGACCTGACTAAACACCAACAACAAAAGAGGAACTGAGTTTATTTTCCTTGGACCTAAAAGGAGTAGAAGGAGGAAATTATAAGAAGATAGAAATGATCTCTATATAAGCAAGAAGTTTCTAAGAATTAGAGCCATTCAAAATGGCATGGACTATTTTGTGAACTTATTATTCAAATTTCCACTGCATATTTCCATGGGGCTGGAGTTAATTATTATGTTTTATGTAATTGTAACTCTGAATGGTGCAAATCTGATTACATGTAACCACTTCAGGGAATTAATTATTCATCTAATAGGGACCTAGCTGTCCTGAGTTCCCTGGTACTAGAGATCTTTAATTCTCTAGAAGCTAAATGATCATTTACTGGAGATGTTGGAGCGACAATTTATACTTCTATCAGGGATTGGACCAGATGACCTCTGATATCGTCTCTAGCTCTAAGATTCAATAATTCTAAAATGAGATTATGTATGTAAAGTTCTTTCTAAGTGTAAAGTGCTATATAAAGGTGATTTATTTTGTTATTATTTTATAACTGAATTATGTCTGGCTCAATATAAAAAAGAACAGAATGTGTTTGGCTAAGAATATCACCTTTGAGCTCTTTTTGTTATGTGTAACCAACCTATCTTTCAGGAAGATAGGAAACAATAAAACACTAACTTTTTTTAAAAGTATTAAACATGACCTGATAGGAATGATTTTAAGTTAAAAATGTTTTGAATGATTTTTTATTTTGATTTGAATTTTATTTTGATTTTGAATGATTAGGGGGCAGCTGCGTAGGTAAGGGGATTGAGAGCCAGTCCTAGGTTCAAATCTGGCCTCAGATACTTCTCAGCTGTATGACCCTAGGCAAGTCACTTAACCTCCATTGCCTAGCCCTTACCACTCTTCTGCCTTAGAACCAATACACAGTAGTGATTCTAAGACAGAAGGTAAGGATTTAAAAAAAATGAATGATTGCACCCAACCTGGAATGATGCATGACCTATCATTTGCCTTCCTGTCGATTTTCTTAATAGAAGATCCATATTTTGGGCCACATTTGGAGAGAGAAAAAAAGAATCTATCTTTAAGGGATACAGAAAGCTTCCCACTGGTTTCTTTCAGGATCACACTGCCAGAGTAGTGTTTGAGAGGCAACAGAAATGGTCTGGAAAGCTGACAGTTGGGATTTTCAGTTATTTTTCCACTGGAAAAAACAGAAGTTAGAATCATGGAGCCCTGAGTCTAAATTCTGGCTCTTCCATTTATTATTTATAAATACTACCTGACTTTGAGCAAGTCATTTAAACTCTTTGGCCTCAGTTTCTTTATCTGTAAAACAAAGAGGTTAGAGTTGAAGATTTCTAAGATTTCTTCCAGTTCTTATTTATGACCCTATGATCATAGAAGGTCCAGATATAGAACCTCAACTGTGAAAAATAGTATTTCCCAGCTTTGAAATCCATTACTAATGGATGGATGGTTGGAGTAATGATCTACTTAACCCATACCCAGGATCATATTCATAAGTCCAAGCTCTTGCTCTAGGTAAAGGTAACATCATAATTCTGGGGTGTGTGCTTGTTAAAAAAAACAACCAATAAACAACAACAATAAAAATAACAAAACAAACTCTATATATGGCATTTGTTAAAAAAGAAAAAATACATACATATATTTATATATATTATATATGCAACTACCATGTTCCAGTCACATAGCAGGCACTAAGGATTCAGAGATAAAGAAATAGTCCCTGTCTTCCAAAGGTTTATGTTCCGAGAGAGAGAGAGAGAGAGAGAGAGAGAGAGAGAGAGTGAGAGAGAGAGAGAGAGAGAGAGAGAGAGAGTGTATTTTTAGAAAAATCCAAGATTTAAAATTTTGTTCAAGAAAATTTTTCAGAAAAAGAAGCCTGCTAATGCTTTGAAACCAGAAAATGGACTATTTGGAGAAATATGCCTACAGAAATCTGCATTGAATCAAGATGGTCCAGAAAATATGCCTGCAGAAACCTACACTGAATCAAGATGATCCAGAATGAACTTTGGGGTGCAATTAATTGAACTTAAGGGGCTTGAACACAATTATTTTGAATTGTAAACTCTTATGCCAAAGGGGATTGCCCCCAATTGGATTTTTGTCAATGTGCCTAGCAAAACATTGGTTTTGCTCTTTCTATCTATTCTACTTACCTCTTATCTCTAACTATTGTAGTTAGAAGATTTTTAGGGGCACAAGATGATTATGTCAAATGATCAATTGGGGAGACAAGTCTCCCAAATGATCACAGGGGGGATTGTGATAATGAGATTAAATCTACCCTGCCCATCTTTAGATTTAATCACCAAAGGTGAAAACCTCCCCACTTAATTCACAAGTTGGGTGGTCTGTAACCCACAAGTGTTAGAATAAGTAACAAATCAGAATTTATTGACTATCTTCTGGGCAGTCCTAAGAAAACCATCTGTTGTGACTGGACACACAAACTAAGAGGAAGGCACAGGAAGTGACACAAAAGAAGCCCCTTTAAAAAGAGAGAGTTGAGTGAGCCAGAGTGCTTCTTGTTCATTGCTGGGACCTGGAGGAGCACTGGACCTGGGACCCTGAGACCTTGGTGAGACTGCTCTTAAAGCTCTCTCTTAGAACTACACGTAGTGAGTGAAGAAGGCTGACTCCTTTAACCTCCCAGGAGGTACTAGCCTCTGGGAGGTTCCCTTGATTGGAAGAAGCCCTTGTGGCTAAATCCTTTGTTAATTAACTTTTAGGCTCTGGCTGGGCCTCTGGAGCCCTGTCAGAGTAAAGCCCAGACTTGAATACAAATCTCTTCTACCTTCTTCTCATCTCTCTACTTCTACTGTCTCCTATATTTTATAAATAAATTACTAAAATCATTTTGGGAACTGATAATTATTCAATTCCCTGGTGACCAAATCTTTTAATATATTTACCCAATCAAAATCCTTTTTTCCTCCTTACAAGAGAGAGAGACATAGAAACAGAGACAGACACAGAGAGAGAGACAGAAAGAGACAGAGACCCAGAGAGGCAGAAATTATATATAATTTAATTGCTTATAGTTCTAGCCACTATGGCAGTAGTAAGGATTCAAAAATAAAAAGGAAACAGTCACTGTTTTTAAGGGGTTTATGTTCTTTGAGAGACAAAGAAACAGAGACATGGGCAGACACACAGAGATGGGTAAAGAGAGACAGGAACAGACACAAAGATAGAGACAGAGAGACAGAGACATAAAGATGGATGAGACAGAGTAATAGTGAAATATGTACATAGGTAAGGAAATATAACATACATAAAGAATAAAAATAAAATAATTTTGGGATGACAGGTGAAGGAGAGCAACTTATATGGATTTGTAGATCATTTTTGCATACATGGTTTCATTTTAGCTTTATAACATCCTGTGAGCAGGTATTATTTTTATTAACTTACCTTCTAAATGAGCTTCCTTTCTACTTAGTGTAGCTGTTTGCTTAACATATTCCCAACAATAACTTGTTCTTTTCCAAACTGCCAATAAGCATTTATTAAGCTCTTAATATATGCCAAATACTGTATTATGTGCTGGAGATATAAAGAAAGGAGAAAAAAACATTTCCTAGATTATAGGATCATAGACTCAATGCTCAGAGGGACCTTAAAGACCTTCTATTGCAATGCCTTCATTTAAAAGAGGAGAAAAATGAGCATGAGAGGTTAAAAGATTTGCCCAACATTACTTACTGCTAAAGCCATGATTCAAAATCAGGCCCTCTGATTCCAAAACCAGAACACTTTTCACTGACTTGCATGCTTCTTATCACAATTTTAGTGGAAGAGAACCTGAGTTACAGAAAGAGTTGTGTGATTTTGCAAGCATTAGGGTAATGGTTTATAGGTAAATGTCCAATGATCCATATACATCCATTAACACTTGGTTTCATTCAGTGCTCTTGATTTTTTAAAAATAAAATTTTATAGATAACTTTTACTTGTATATCACCTATATTTTCTAACACATCCTTTCTCTGTTCACCTCCCAGAGAACCATCTGTAATAACCAGGAACAGAAAAGAGAAAAAAATCGTTTAGAAAAATGAACCAACATATTCAAAAAATCTGACAATGTATGCAAATCTTTAAAGTTCTCTATCTTTGCAAAGAAATAGTGAAGGTACCATCTCTTCTTTGGGGCCATGTTTGGTCATACTTTCAATGCATTTAATTTTGATGTACATTATTGTAATTGTATATATTTTTGCTGGTTCTTTTAATTTCATTTTTTATCAATTCATCTAAGTCTTATTATATTTATCTATGTTGAGGCAGTATAGCATTTGACAATGAGGTAGCCTTGGAGTCAAGAAGAACTGAGTTCAAATCTTAACTCTGACACTTAGTAGCTGTGTGATCCTGAGCAAGTCTTACCTAACCTCTCTGTGCCCCAGTTTCCTTATCTGTAAAATGAAAGACTTGAAATCAATGGCATCCTAGTTCACTCCCCACTCTGAATCTATGATCCTGTGACCATATTAATTGTTCCTTGCAAAGCAGAAAAATTCTATTTCATTCATGCACTTTAACTGTTTATCTATTCTCCAACTAATTAATGACCTTGCTTTAAAAAATATTACTTCTCAAACAAATTCATAAAAATTAAAGCTAGAAGTATCTAATCCAATCACTCAGTGTTACAGTTGAAGAAACTAAGAACCCTAAGAACCAAAGAGCTAAAGGGATTTGTGGAAATTCTGCCCAAAAACTGGCAGCAAAAACAAGACTGGAACTCAGAATTTAGAAAATTCAACTCTATTCTAACCATTAGTTAACACTTGTTCTCAATGAAGAGCTCATCATTGCTCAGCTGTAACAGCAGTCACTGTTACAGTGCATTGTTCAATACACAGTGAAGAACACTTGACTTAATTCAATGTCCTTGATTTTTAAAAATCTCATTATTCCTCATACTAACCCATATAACATTATAATTTGTCATGGGTCTTCTAGTTGATTAGGGCAAATTAGCAAGGTCCAACGGACAACTGAATTATTTCCTACAATATTCTCTATGATGATTAAAAATCTAGTTTCAGTCAAACTTGGCAGAAAAGATGGCAATTATCTCATTTCCACTGAATGACCTCACATTCTATAATTCTTTTGCTAGAACTCCAGAAAGTAGGAGGATCATTTTTCAATTGTTGAAAGGCATCCTATGAATTCTACACACGGCCACAAGCCTGAAAACAAATAGTTAGTAATTAGTGTCTAACTATGAAGTAGTGGTCTACCAAGTCTCTAAACCAGATCTGAGAAGCTTCCATGTTGCATACCCAGGGCAACACAATGAGAGAAGACTTTCATGCAAAGCCAATATCGAATTTTCCTTTTTACAGAAAATCTGTGCTTTAATCTCTTCTATTATCAGATTTCATCAACGTGCATGTCAAATACATTTTGTATCTCAGATACATTTTGTTTGCTTGTTATTAATGTCTTTTTTGGCTTTACTTTATCTTTAGGTAGAGAATACTAGTTAGGATTCCTTCACTTCTGACATGAGGATGGTTTGTTCCACACCTATAGCAGCCTTGATACTACTCAGAATACCACTATGCAGGGTTAAACATAATTAACAATAAGTAACTGTGCTTTACAGCCTTTGGAAAGTGACATCCTGGGTAGACAGTTGGGTTGCTCATCAGCTGGGTAACGTTTTATAAACAAGTGCCTGTAATTTAAGGGCAATTATGAATCTATCCATGTGTGATTTTCTAATGAAGTCAAATGAAGAAATCAGCAGTTGGGAGACATTTTTTACTTCTTAATTAGGAGACTCACAGCAAGTTCCTATGTCTTAATTTTCAGCTAATCCTTCCCATTGTATTGTGCTTACAAAAGCAGTGGGATAGTCATACTGGATTTAAAGAATGTATTTGAGAGCTATTTGAGCCAGAGAAATTACCCTGTGTGATGTTTTTCAGGGGTAATCCATTGATACATCAATGGATTTGGGTTCTCATTGATATAAGCATTTCCTCTACTGAAGAAAAATGCAACCCATCCATGTCTGTGGTCTTTCATAAATCCTCTGTGGAGAATTTATGCAACACATTGGAGATCTTCCTCTAGGTATTTTAATATTTCATGTATCTCAAGTTAAGAACGTACCATCTATGTACTACTTCTTTTGCCATTCAAATGACTTGCCAATTTTTCTTGTCCTCAGTCTCTTAAATGATGCCTTTCATAACAAATTTTGTGCACAAGTCATTATTAGCATCATGCTACAGACTCCTATCTATTATACATCTTTCTGTTGCTCTTTTTTGTCACCTGGAATTTGTATCTCATTGAATTTTCCTTGATTTTCAATCATATAGTATCTTGAGTGGGTGGAGGGGAGCTGGGGATATTGATGCTAAAAGGATGGGCTATAGAGTCAAGAGGCTTATTAAGATCATGGAAAATGTTTCCTAGGCGCTATTCGTTCTGCCCCCTTCTTCTTATTCAATTATGATCCCGATTTGTACATTCGGACAATTCCTACTCATATTATATTTATCCTTTTCTTTTCTCTCTATACTTTCTCCCTTGGCTTATTCATGGCTTCAACCACCCCCTCTAGATGGATAACTTCTAAATATATATCTATAAGCCTCATTTTTCTTCTGAGCTTCAGACTCACATCTCCAACTGCCCATCTATAGGTCTGATATGACTTTACATGACTTCCTTAACCTGCTTCTCTAATCTGACTTCATTTTTTTCAGCCTAATGTCCCATTCAATTAAGGGAAACATATTTTCATGAAATATCTACTATGGGCAAGGTGCTGTATTTTGGTCAGTACTAGGGGATACAAAGAAGAACGTAAAACAGTCCTTCCCCTCAGGGAGTATAGTTTGGGAGTTTTCTTTTGTTCCTTTTTCTTCCTCCCTTCTGATATCTAATAAGTTACCAGTTCTCATTGATTCTATCTCTGCACAAAACTCTCAAATCCATCCATTCCTCTCTATGTCTGTGGCCAATTACCTTAGTAAACGCCTTGATTATTGCAATAGCCAGAGTGTATGAGAGATTCCTTTATTTACTTCTCCAGCAAGAATCTGGGAGCTAGCCTTCCATTTCGCTATACTTTCCTTATGACTGCTGTTGATGAAGAGAGTTCAGGTTTTCAGTACAAATAGCTAACACTTACTGAATGTTATGAAGCATATTTCCTTCAATGGTCTATGAAACAGGTAATACAAGAATCAATATCCATTTTATAGAGAAGCAAACTGAGACTCAGAGGGACAATGATTTACACCAGACTATACAGCTAGTGAGCATGAGATCTGGGATTTGCATCTGGTGCTCCTGACTCAAAGTCAAGTCAACAGGCATTTATTACTGTACTTGCTTTGAGTCAGGCACTGTGCTAGTTGCGGAGAAAACAAATACAAATAGACAGTTCATGCCTTGAGTGAGTTTATATATTCTAATAGAGCAGACATAAAAGTAGCTGAAAAGCAAAGTTAGGGAGGGAGTTATCCATGTGCGAGTGCTTTCCTTAAATGGAGGATTTTAAAGAAAAGAGTCACTTACTGAAAGGAGCTGCATGGGAGAAGTATACTTCCAGTTTGAGAAGTCCAAGGGTAAAGTGAACTTCTATGATGAGGAGATTTTTGTTGGTATAGCAGAGAAAGTCTCAAGTCAGAAATGAGGTCTGGAGAGAAGGAACAAAGTTACACCATATTTCTCACAATAAAAGGTTCAAAATTACATAGAACTTTAAAATCCAATCCAGTTTTCCTTGCATATAGTCAATCCCTCAATAAACATTTTTTAAGCATGATGAAGTGCCCATCCCTAAGTGTTGGAAGGGAACCAGCCAGGCCTAACCTTATTTTAAAAGTAACCTCTCCAATTTTTTTTGTTGTACCCAGCCCCTTAATTTAGTTTTCCCCTCTATGAACCACCTATTCTGTTATTTGAGTTTGATGTCATTCTAACTCTGGGTCTTCAGGCAATGGATTTGCTTAATCAAACCTACAGGCCTTCAGCTTTTCTGGAATCTATATATTCATCCTTTAGTTTTCTTCTTCTACGTCTTGATAGACACTCAACTATCAATAGTATTCTTAGGTGATTCCTCTTCACATCCTGGTTCTGGTCACAGGTAGAAGTTTTGTTTCTGAATCTTGCTCAAGAAATTTCTTTTCTCTCTGACCTCCTCAAGAATTCCTGTGTCATGTTTAACACTGACTACTTTGATTGGACAAATGTGTATCATCTTTTTCTTTGGTGATCTTGGGTTTCTTACTTTATAGAAGTTTCAGCTCTTGACCTTAACCTTTCCAGTTATTCCTCCTTGGTTTAAAGTTATTCCTCTGACTTCTTGCAGGTTGTTTATTATGAAGCTGGTTTCCTTTATCCTATTATACTAGATTGCTATCTAGATTGTCTTTTTTTGAAAGGCCACATCTTCTCCCTGGGGGCCATTTCCTCTATTTAAAGCCGATAGGACACTCATTCCTAAGTATGGCTGGTAATGCTTTTAGCTTATTCTGCTAGCTTTTAGATTGGAGCTGTTCTTTGCCTTTGCTTCAAATGTGCACAGTTGGATTCTTGCTGGAGGGTGGTCTGAAAGATGGAGAAAACAGAAGTTTGGACTGGCTTATAGTTTTTACTGAAGTACATTGTGGCTTTGGGGCAAATGGAACTACTCAGTTCAGGGTTTGAGGGTAACAGCTTTTTATAGCACTGGGACTTCAGCATAGAATTAAAGTAGTGAGAGAGAGAGAGGAGGTGGTCTAGGAAAGGAGATAGGAAAGATGCTATGAATATTTTGGTATTTGTTGGAACATTGTTTTTATCTTTGACCCCCTTGGGTTAGGAGTGGGATTACCAGATGAAAAGGAGAGAGAGTTATATCATTTTACTTGAATGAATATAGAATTAAAAAAATACTTTGTGAATTTCCTGGGCATGAAATGAAACCCCAAACTTGTTCCGATTTGAATTATTAGTGATTTGGAAAATGTTTTTAAATGGTCATAAGATCATAGATTTAGATATGGAAGAGAACCAAAAGAATGATCAATTCTAATTCCTTTGTTTTATAGATAAGAAAACGAAGGCACAGAGGGTTTAAGTGACCTGTCCAAGCCACACAGAATTAAAACTCAGGGTATTCTGACTCCAAGTCCAACACTCTGTTAACTGCAACATTCTGCCTCTTCTTTGACAATCTTCGTTTGGAAGCTGTGTTTATCCTTGGTGCCTGTTAACTACTTAAGAATAGCTCTTGGTCTTATATATAGAGTATCTCAGTAGTTTTAGTAAATTTTAAAAGTTCAATAGCTTAAAAAACACTGACTCTTGTGACATTATATTTGGGTAAATTTCCTCCATATCACCTATAATTTTAGATGATCTTCATTTTCTATATTAAAATCTATGAGCTTGAAAGCTGTTCTGTAAATCATATCTTTGTAGATTCATTAAATCATCATAAAACCCCATGACAGCAAATAAAGACTTTGTAAAGAACTTGTCTTTTTTAAAGAAATGTCTTAAAAATGTCTTACCTGATTATGAAATTATTTACCCTTTACGCTGTTCCTTACCTATAGCTAGGAGAAACGAGAGAGGAAATTTTTTCCCCTTTGAATATTTTCTCAAGTCTTTTTTGAGGAAAATTCAAGGCTTCTCAGACCTTCATCCTTTTGCTCATTTTACCTCCCAAGAAGCTTCATTAACATCTTCCTTCATTTACATTCTCATTCTAGGCCTCCTACCTGAGACTGAGGCAGATTGATTAACACTTCAAAAGGTATTGGATCTCACAAGGTAGGCTTGTTCTTTCCAAAAGATGCAAAAAAAAAAAAAAAAAAAAAAAAAGAAAAAAATAAAGAAAGGAATTTAGGATTTCTTTGGAAAGCTCATCTATGAGTCAAAATGACAAAATGCAATATATGTAATCACTGTCCCTGTTTTCCAAGGTTAAAACAAGCAAGTTTGCTATTAAGGACAAAAGAAATAGAAATGTTTTAAATCTTCCTATCAGTTTCATTGAAACCAGAAGCCCTCTGAAACTTTCTCGCTATGCAACCCTGGCCTCAGTTTCCTCATCTGGAAAATGAAAGGGTTGCACTAGAAAGCTTTTAAGATTCCTTCTAGTTCTAAATCTATCAATTTGATTGCACAGCAAAGAGGTCATTGTGAATTGTGCATATAATACCAAAGATCTTCCTTTCCAGAGACAGCCTGCTGCAGTGGTCTCAGAGCCATAAAGATCTGGGTTTAAGATTTGCCTCACACACCAGGCTGTCACTTAGCCCTTCATTTCCCTAAACTGGGATTCTCTAAGATTTGAAAGATTATAAACTCTACTGAGGAGCTGCAGATCTGCATTAGTAACGGGAGTTAATTTCCTTGCTGATATTTCTCTACATTAATGAAAACAGATCTATTTTTTTTTAAGTTTTCCTTTGGACTTATGTCCTTATCTACCTCTCTTTTAGGTTATACTGGAGTGTCCAGGTAAGATCAAGTATACATACCCAGCAGGATCCCAATTGGCAGAGGCATCATCAAATAATTGGTCAATTCTTTGCTGGGTTGAGCCCTTCAGTTTCCATGGCAACCGAAACTGTTGGACTTTGAAGCCATCAATCCAATTTTTGTGGCCATCTTAATGGCCAAATTGAATTGACTGCCTCGATACAACAATTACTTGGGAGTTGGTGGTTAGGGTTTAAAAAAAAAAACACCTCATCAACCAGGCATAGGCTGATTCAGTAGTGGAAGAAGTATAAACTTGAAGGTGAAGGCAAGTCCTCTTTGCCAGCCTCCCCTTCAGAAGAAAAAGTCTCGAGAAAGCCCATTCGTCTTGATGTGAAAAGTCCTTCCATCTTAACACTTGCTGCTGCTTTTTCATCAGGATTGCTATCTATGAAGTGAAATTTGTAATAGCCTCTTTTGTAACTGATTTCCTGCATAGTTGAAGTGTGCAGGGCTCTCAGATTCACTTCATCTTTCCTGAAACGGGTGAGGGTAATACACAGACCATTGCATATTGGCTTCTCTTCAAAATGTAACCTGCCAGCAAAAAGCCATTACTCCAAATAGATACCTTCAGATCCCATTTCCCTTTTTTCCTCTTGCCCAGCCATGTGCTATGTTTTCTAAAGATTTCATCCCTCTAGAGATTGTTTCTATAGCAATTTTCTCAGGGATCCCCCACTGTTTACCCAGGGAGCTCCCAGTTTAGGTCCCAGACTGGGCAGTCGCTACTGGGCGCTGAGGAGCTATTACTACCTTTCTATTTCCATAAAAGAACCCTGTCTTGTACTATTTTCTTGTGAGATACATACCATCAGTCACTGATGCTCTGACTTCTCCTTTGTGTTTTTCTATTTTTGCTCCTGTCTCTGTGGCTTTAACTCTTCTGTTCTCAGACTTTGCTGGTTAGCTCCTGCCTAAATGCCTGCCTTTGCCCTTGGCTTGGTTTTCTGTTTACCTGCTCGGATCTGGTTTTGCACCTTGCTCCTTTCTTCCTCCCCTAGGGTCTCTCTCTGGGTTTATTATTGCTTATTGGCCTCTGCTCGCTCAATTCTCCCTCCCTAGGAGATAGAAACATCATTCTTGTTATATGCCCCAAATCAAACCAGACTGCCCTGAACCTAATTCAAATAACAACAGAACCAAGCCCAGTGGAGGCTCTTAGAGAGGTGGGCACAGGATAAAGACCCAGAAACAGAAGCCCTGGGTCAGAAGCACAAGATGGGTGAGGTACACCTAGATGGTTTCTGTGGAAAAACATCTGGGGATTTTGGTGGGCTCTAAACTCTATTCAACATGAGTCAGTGGTATGATATGGTAGCTCAAATAATGTTTACCAAAATAATGTCAAGGTCACAACCCAGACATGATGGAATCAAGAAAGAAAATGTCCTACTATGCTCTGATCTGACGCAACTACATCTGGAGTATTGTGCTTATAGTTTTCAGGCTACCGGTACGCTTCTGGCAATGTACTTACAAAATCCAAGGTAGGATTCAAATCCAATCAAGTGCCCTCTACCATACCTTGAAGGCTTATTATAAGGGGCAGAAGACAATCTCTGCCTTCAAGGAGCTTCAATCTATTTGGAACCAAAACTAATTTACCAAAAAAAAAAAGTTAGAGAATAATGTGAAGTAGCATAAATTATACACACATATAAAATTAAATAGCCCTGACTATGTTATATGGATATGTGAGACCCTGGATCCAAAGGGCCAATGTTCCTTTAAGAACCTAAAAATTAAGTCTGCCAAGCTGTCCAAGCTTGCCAGGATGCTGTCTGCTTTCGCAGAGTTGCATCAGTATGCAACTGGCCTCCTCTGTTGCTACTGGCTACTCATTTGCATTTATCCATTCTGTCCCTGTCTCTGACCTTGGCCTGTCTTCTGGCTCTCCATCCTGTTCTCTCTCACCTGGCTTTGCTTAATATCTTCTCTGCTGGCCCGACTATCATATCTCTTGATCCTAGCTTATGATCAGGCTACACTCTCATCTGACAGTGTTGCAGTCCCTTTTCTTCCCTTTTTGAGTGGACTCTGATATGTGACTTATATTTATGGATGCTAGACTTCCTCAGAGATTTATCTCTGGAAGACTTCATAGAAGAGGTGACAAATGAAGTCGATCTTGAAGGAAACATAGTATTTGAATAGGCAAAAATAATTGGGAAGGGCATTATAGATAAAGGAAATAGCCTGAGCTGTGGCTCAGAGATAGGAATAAGGATGGCAAATGGTAGAGAGAAAGAAATCGACTCTGGTTGCAATGGAAAAATCTGTGGCTGAGATAGAGATTCCTATGGAAGAGATTTTATTCCCACATCCTAAATTTATGAGAAATATGGCCTCAGCATACACTAAATAGGGTCTGCAAACCTGGATTGCATTTTCAATTTTATTTAGTGTGCCTCCAGTTTTTCCCTTCTCTAATCAATACTCAACAGATTTTCCAATAATCTTCCCAAGTTAGTTCTATTCCCCTGTTTTTTGCACAGGTAGGAGGCTATGAGTGTGAAACACTTTAATGATACAACTTCTTCAATATGCTGTTCATTTTGCTGAACTGTCCCCTTCACTCCACCTCTTTTTTATGCTTTATTTTAAAGGATATTTTTTGGGGAGGACAGGGGATAGAGGTTAGGGAATGGAGGAAGAGATACATTGTGAATGTAACTGATATAAAAATAAAAATAGTAATTAAATTTATTAGAAAAAATGGTCTTTTTCTGACCATGTCATACCTTTATCCCGAAATTTTCAGTGGCTTCTTACTGCTCTAGGATAAAGTACAAACTATTTAGTCTGACATTTAAAGCCCTTTACAGTTGCTCTGAAATTTTTTTTTAAATGCTTTTATATTGCTCTTGAAATCTTTTGTCTAACCAGATTGTCCTGCTAGGTATTTTCCAAATTTCATATTCTAATTCTCTGTGCTTTTGTACAAGAAATCCTCCATGTCCAGATCTCATAGTTAATAAGATTCAGAAACAGAAGGTACCTCAGAGATCGCCTAGTTCATTTCCTTTGTTTTACAGAATATAAATAGATTTAATTATTAACTGCTTTTTTGAATTATTAATTGACCTATTGTGACCCAAATAAGGGGAAAATCTCCCTTGAAAGGGAACATGAAGTTCACCTGCTCACCCTTACATCCTACAAATGAATTCATTCACTGGTGGGACGTCTGTGGACAGAATTTAGTCTTAGATCTGGTGCTTCCAATTTATGTACTACTGGTCAGGAACTGTGAGGGGGTCTCAGTGGGTTGAGGATGATACATGTCCAATTCTTCAGATACTTGCTGGGATGGCAGCAACTGGGGAGTAATGCTTCAATTACAATTTAATGAGGTAGAAAGAGTACCGAGACAGATGGTTTGAGAATGGGGAATAAAGGTGTAGAGGGAGGCAGGAAGTGATGGGGAAAGAGCAGAGGATGAAGAGGGACACAAAGAGTCACCTATATGATAGCATGGATCTGTAGCAGGTAGAGGAGTACCAGGGGCAGGAGTTTAGAATCCCATTTTTATAGGGTTATGGTATGGTGGTAGGACCTTTATCCATGATGTTAAGCTTAGAACATTAACATATCAATATTATCTCAAAGCTATCAATATCATCTAAGGGTTAATTCATTTGCATAACATTTTATTGGTATTTCATTAGTTATATTGCATGTCTGGAGCATGTCTGAAGCTTACAAACCAAGGGCCATTATCAGGGCAGAGAGGCCATTAAATTAGGGCTGAATTTCCCTAATTTAGCAATAGCTTCAGGATGTGACCTCAGTTAATTTATGAGAGGTTGCCTGTCTGTACTCCCCTAATTTTTGAGATAATTTGCAAGTAATTGTTATTCTTGCTTCATTTATGTAAACTTCTATATTCTTCTTTCGCAATCTTGTTGCCTCCTATTGATATCTTATACTAGCACTTATAAACTTACTATACTAACTGGGATAGTGGCGGTCAGACGATTCAGAAAAAGATACAGTTCCAACCCAGGGATGTTTGGAGATATGAGTTCTTATCTAGGTATGTGTTAAGGGCATGTAACCTAACCTCTATACATATCAATTATCTTATCTAAAAGGTAGAAATATTTAGAACTCTGAGAAGAGTAAAGATAATTTGATTCAACCCTCTTTTTTTAAAGATGAGGAAATTGAGGTCTGGTGTCCATTGCTTCACAAATAATAGTCAGCTACCTCAGAGAGGGTTCTAACACATCTTCTGCCAAATCCAGTGTCCTTTCCACTGAGGGCATTGAACTGATCTTTAAAGTTCTTTCCATATCTAAAGGTCTAAGATACTATGAAAAACATCATCAATCCTTGAATTTTACTAATCAGGTAACTGAGAGCACGAGAAGTCTAATGACTTTATTGACCACACAAATTAATGGTTACTTCTTGTTCATTAGAGGCTCATTCCTGGACTGATTTTGAAACCTAGACTTTGGAATTCTGGGATGTAGGAGTGCCTTCCTGATACCTTCTCAAAGTCATTCAGGGGCGAGTTTCTACTTCTGATACCTAGAAGGGAAAAGAATAAATGAGAAGCCCGAAGTTGGAGCTCTGTTTCTTCAGAGCAAATGATCTCAGAGGGGAAGAAGCCTTAAGGCTTGTCCCCTTAAAGCAGTGTCTTACCAAATACCATGGGGGAAAGAGGCACCAAATAAAGCCAAAAGATTGAATAAAGCCAGAAAGAATTAGTTGATAATGACAGACCTTTTTGAATGCCATCAAAGAGAAGCCTTCCCAACACATAGAGAGCTGACTGCAACCAGTTATAGATTTTTCCCTGGATTTCTTCAAAGAACTTCCATATATGCCATCAAGATTCTTTATGAACAAGTGATCTTGATATAGAGAGACTGCCTCTACTGAGCAATCTTATAGGGTCTGAGAATGCACTCGATACCCATTTCACTTTATTGGGATTTCTAATTCCAAAGAAAGCAAAGGTCCAGACCTTACCTCTACCTCTAATCCTCTTTCTCCAAACTCTAAACAACACATCTGCACAGCTGAGAGGGAAGAGTAGAGGGCACAGTGGCTAGAATTTCTTTGAGAATGCCCCTTCAGAAAATTTGGGAAAAGCTTAAAGACCTTAGGATTATAGTTTTAGATGGAGAAGAAAGCTTAGAGGTCACTTAGTTCAACCCTCTTGTTTTACAAATGATAAACTGAGTACCCAAGAATAGGAATGATTGGTTTAAGATCATATTAATAGTAAGTAATAGAGCAAGGACTTATATTTAGCCCCCTTATTTCCAAGTTAATTTTGCTTTCCATTGCCTATAAATTATAAAAAATTGAATGTCTACTTGTCAGAGGTCCTATAGAGGCCATTTTGCTTCAGCTGTGGATGGGATGAGATGGCCTCTGAGATCCATTCTATCACTGATATTCCATAACCCTATAGGAAGTTTCACTCTCCTGGATGTATTGGGAGAGTGGACATAGTTGCCTTCTGAAACTGGAAGAGGTTGCCAGGCCCATTATTTTTTGCTGGGATAAAATCACCAAGAGTTCTGTCTGTGCTGATGGAATTTTCCAATTTTGGGAAGGGGTTAGTAGAGTTAGTGCCCACTTCTTATAGTTTGCAAGGAGGGTAGATTCCCCCGTAGCCAAGCTCTAAGAGCTATAGTCTAATAAAGAGCATGAATAAAAGAAGAAATCCCCTTGGGTCACAATCAAATTTCCACTTAATTGTACAGTTGAAATGCATGCTGGATTTCTATCGATTTTCTCAATGGGTTTGGTAGTGTCTATCAAAGCTATTTTAGCTCAATGAAACTCCCATTTAACTTGCTCTCGTGTAGCAAGGGCAGTGTAAATGAAAGTCCACATAGATATTGGCTTCAAGCCTAATTTCATATGGAGTCAGGAGAGCTACACACCAGCAAATCGAGGGTGACCTATTGTCAGGGCACGAACAAAGCAGTTATTTGCAGTGTCTCTACTCTACAATTTCCTTAAAATTCAAAAGTGGATAATTATGGCCTAATTCTTCTGTCAATGACAAAATATCAAGGAGCTAGAGCCAGAGGAAAGCTGGAATATATTGCTCTGAATCTTGTGAAGTGCTCCAGCTAGCTTTCTGCTCTGTGCTGTAGCTAGTAGCCAGAATTCCTGACTTATTCTGTTTCTGACATTCTAAGATTCCCTCACTGACCTCTGAAGCTGTCTCTGCATGGCACAGTTGTTAATAATAAACAATGCGCTCAAAACCATTCATTCATTTATTTATTAATTATTAAGAGTGGGTAAAAAAAAGATCAGTTATTTATTTTTTAAAAATTAGAATGTCAAAGGGGCTTCACAAAAGAATATTGATGGACTAGTGGTACAAAACAATAGATGTTTGGGCATGTTTTAACCTCAGACAAGAGGAAACTTGTGGCTTAAGAGAATACTCAGAAGTGGAAGCATGGGAAAGGAAGGACAATAAGAGAAGAAAACAGTTGGAGAGGTCAGTGACATTTCAGAAGATGATTGTATAGTGGATAGAGCTCTGGATTTGTTGTCAAGAAGACAAATTCAAATACTGACAGATACTTAAAGCTGTGTGGCTCTGACCAAGTCACTTAAAACCTTTGTGCCTCAGTTACACATTTGAACAGTGGCAATAATAATAGCATGTACCTCACAAAGATTCAAATGAGATAATATATAAAGTACTTTGCAAACCTTAAAGAACTATACAAGAATTAGTTATTATTACTGATTGTAGTGATTGTGGCCGAAAGAGGAAGGGTTCCAAATACTAGGACAGGATACAAATCAGGGAAGTAGACATCAGAAAGATACAGAGGTTTCATGGGAAGAGGGGTTCACTTAAGTATCTCTCATTCATTTCTAAACTCATTTCATAACTGGAGAGTAGGCTGGGGTGGTGTTAGTGGCTAGAAACAGGAAGGATAATAGAGTCCTGGAGGAGGTATGAGTTACAGAGTTGAATTGATCTTGCAGAATGAAGAATTATTGGAGGTCATGAATTCCAGGAGAGTAGGAAATGATGATATAAATTCCCTGTGTACTTCTCTTAGATGGTGGAGGATATGGGAGAAGCTCTCCAGTGTCTAACCTCTATTCTCTGTAGCAAGTGGGAGGAAGGATCTTAAAGCTCAGGAGCTGCTGAAGAGGTCTGAGGAATGAGAAGTTATTGTTTTTATTAATATTTAGTTTAGTTTTTAGACTTCTCTAAGGAAAACTATTGTATTCATATACTACTTATTTCAATGATTCAGAGTATAATCCATCCATGACTACTCATCCATGGCTGCCCATCCTCTTATACATATTCACCTAAGAAGAAGGGAAAAAAAAAACATTTATTAAGTACCCAGTGCAAGTATCTGTGCCAGGGTCTGAGCTAAATACTAAAATTTTAAAAAATGGTTTACAGATACAATTTCATTTGATCTTTACAACAACCCTGGGAAGTAGGTGCTACAATTATCTCTATTTTATAGATTAGAAAACAGGCTGAGAGAAAATAAATGATTTGCCTAGGGTCAAATAGCTAGTGAATTGCCTGAGGCTAGATTTTGAACCCAGGCTTTCCTACTCCTAGCTATCTCTAAAAATAGCATTTATATAATGCTTTTAGATTTATAAAGTATTTTATATAAGCTATTTCATTTGATCCTCACCACAACATTTGTATTCCTCAATAAGAAGAAACTGAGGCTGAGAGGTGATAAGTGACTTGTCCAGGTTCACATAGTTAGTAAGTATGTGTGATGCAGTTTGGGTTTGTGACCATTGTCTCTTAACTATCTTGTCATTGTAAGATCCTTCCCTCTGTCCTTAACTATTTCCTTGTTGAATTTAATGTATTTAATAGTCAATTTCTATGTATGGTTTCAATGATACTTTGCTCAGTTCAGATAAGTGAGGTTCATAAGATGTTTGCTTCTTCTCCACCTCCTCCTCGTTTTTTCTACTCTTCTTTTGCTTACTCCAAGAATGAGAAATAAGTCCTACACCTTTCTTCCTCATTTCTCTAGTATATTCATTTCCTTATCTCTTTTCCTTTCTAACAAACCTCCCCTAAATGGGAAAAAGTCTCTACCATTCCTTTCTCCTTCAGTGACCACTGAAGACTGTAGGATTTGGAAGGTACACTTATGTCTTCACATGTTTTCATAATGTAGGCACTTGACCAACATTTAACTCTTCCAGTAACTCAAATGTCTCTATCTTTCAAAGTTTCTTTTGTCTCCTGCATTTGTATTAAAGAAATTCTACTTACCTCTGCTTTTTTTTTCATTAAAAATGTTTGAAAACTTTCTATTCTCTGGTGCCCTTTTGAAACTTCTCTGGGGATGGTTTCAAAGGGAACTTGACTGGTTAGCATCTTTTCCATTGAAATTTTAACCAGGAATCCCCTAAATTGTTGATTCTCTTTTTTATATATCTAGCATACTATACTAAGTAAATGTTCGTTTGTTTTCTTATAGTGTCACATGAATAGTTTTGATTGACTTGGGAGGGATGTCAGAAAAGCAAATGGCCTTAATGAGCAGTAGTTGCCCTGATTTTGAATCCTAAAAGGTTCTAGAAACCTAAATATGGCACAGCATTTCTATAGCAATAGTAATACCTTATATGTGCATTGTGCTTTATAGAGTACAAAGAACTTAACATATACATTTCATTCTATCCTTACACAAACACCAATAAATAGGGAATAGAAGCATAATTATCTTCAATTCACAAATGAGAAAACTAAGACTCAAAGACTTTCTTGAGATCATATAACCTAATAAGTGGTAGGATCTGGATTTGTACTTTGATCTTTGATTCCAAGTCCAATGCTGAATTAATTTAATAGCTAGGAGTATAGGTGAGAAATGAGAAAGATCACAGTGCCCTACAAAACCGAATTCAATAAAAGCGAGTGGCTATAGGAAGCCCTCAAAAATGGAAATGATGTGATCAAAGTACCTTGGAAAACATTTTTTAAGTCACATTTTAGATCAATAGAAGAGAGTGGAAAGGTTAGAACGGAATAGAATAAGCTACAGAAGTTTATTTTGACTAAGGGCAAGTTGAATTGTACACAGTAACAGCAATATTATACAATGATCAACTGTGGAAGACAGCTCCTTTCAGCAATACATAATCTGAGACCCTTCTGAGGGACATAAGATAGAGAATGTTATCCACTTCCAGAGAATGAACTGTTGGAGTCAGATGCAGATCAAAGCATACTGTCTTTCCTGTTAGTTTATCTATGGGAGTTTTGGGTTTATATGAGTATTCTCTTACAACAATTACCAATATGGAAGCATGTTTTGCATGATAATATATGTATAATCCAGATCAAGTTGCTTACTATTTCTAAGAAAGGGGGAAGAGAGACTTTTGGATCTTAAAATTTCTGAAAATGTTATGTAGAAAATTGTTACTCCATGTAAATGGGAAAATAAAATATTTCTGAAAACATGTTGACTTATAAATGCATTTTAAGATTATATAGTTGGGAAGATTCTCAGAGACTCTATTGTTCAAATTCTTAGCCAATACAGAATGCTTGCTTTAGCATCCCTGACAAATAATCACCTGGTCTGCTTCCAAACGTCCAAGATGAGCACATGCATTGTATCACGAGACGACTTGTACCATTTTTTGAATAGCCCTGTTGACTAATGGGCATTGTGGTGTAATAGATAGTGATCTGACCTGGAAGCCAAGAAGACCTGGGTTCAAGTTCCACCTTTGACATATCTGGCAGTGTGAGTTTGGGCAAGTCATTTACCTTCTTGGTATCCTAGGTAACTCTTTAAGAATATAAGTTGTAGGCAAGTTGACTACTTTTATGGGTAGAGGGAGTTTTTTTTAACTCTAGGAGTTCCTTGCTAGTACTGTATCAATGAAAATGATTTGAGAGTATTATACTAGTACTAAATCAATGAAATTATTGGCTCTGTCCCTATACCTAAAGTTAGAAAGCTCATGCTTCTATTGAGCTGAACTTGACCTCTTTGTAATTCTCTTGAGTGAAGTAATCCTAGTTCCTCATCCACATAATAACCCTTCAAAAATTCAAAGACAGCTTTCATGCTTTCCTTCATGATTCTTTTCTCTCTAGGACTTGTGGAGAAAAGGAAAGGTATGGAATTTGGAGTCACAGCTATACGATTTAGTAACTTCTTAAATGAAGTGAGGGATATTAAGCCTAAAGCTGAAGCTTTGAACCAAAATGACCCAGCTTCTGACACTCATACCCTACAGTGCTTTGTAAGATCTGGAATGAGCAGGGCCAAGGGCCTGAGAGCAAGTGATTCTTTACCAGTTAACTCTGAAATGATAATGAGGAAAGTTGGATGTTAAGAGTGTAAAGCAGCAAACTTAGAAATGAAAAAGAATCAACTGAGAAGGGAAAATTTTTTCAGTCTTGGGTTTTTCTTCTGAAAATAGGTTCAGTGAGATGAATACTCAATAGATCATTCCAACAATCCTACAGAATTTTTTCCTAAGCATTCCCAAAGTACAGCAATGATATCATTGATGGATGACTCGACAATCCAACATTCAAAAGAAAGGCAAGAATATGTATTATATCTGAAATATAAGCTGCCTTATTAATGATGAATTCCCTAGGTATTCTATGTGGGGCTATGATATATAACGTGAAATATTCACAGTAGGTTTTGATATTAAATAAGTAATCAGTCAGTCAATTATTGTTATTAATCTCCAAGTATGTGACTGATACTATGCTTGACTCTGGGGACAAAAAGTCATTTCTTTCAAGGACTTTATAGACAATGGGGAGACAACATGCAAACAACTATGTACAGACAAGGATAAATTGGGGGTAATCTCAGAAGGCAAGGCACCAACATTAAGAAGGATAGGAAAAGTCTTCTTATAGAAGACAGCATTTTAGCTGAGACTTGAAGGCAGTCAGGGAAGCAAGAAAACCTAGATGAGGAAGGAGAGCATTCCAGGCATGGGGGACAGTCACCAAAGGTGCTCAGAAATGGAAAATAGAATGTTTTGAGGGAGGAAAATCAAGGAGACCAATGTCACTAACACAGAGTACATGGAGGAGAATGAAGGGCTCTGAAAGTTAAATAGAGAATTTGATATTTGATCCTGGGTGTAATAGAGAAGGGAACAATATGGTCTGGCATCGTTTATGAAGATCAGCTTGAAAGTTGAAATAGAGATGGATTAGAGTGGCAGGGAGACCTATCAGCAGGCTATTCCAGTAGATCTGAATAAGGTGATAAGAGCCTACATTATGGTAGATGAGGTGTCAGAAGACAGAAGGATGGATATACATGAGATTTTAGGAAGATAGAAATGATAGGACTTGACCACTATAGGATATGGTGGGTGGGTGGTTCACAGTATGGAATTGAAAATAACACCTAGGTTTTAAACCTGAGTGAACACTGAGAGGATGGTACTGCCTTTAACATAACAGGAAAGTTTGGAAGAAGGGAGGGTTTTTGGAAAAGATAATGAGTTCAGTTTTTGACATGTTGAATTTAAGACATCATTCTAAACATCTAGAAAGCAGTTAAACATGTGAGACTAGAGTTGGGGAGAAAAGTTAGAGTTGGACAAATAATCACCTTATTGAAAATTATTTTTGCATTGGTATTCTCTGAAGAACACATTTGATAAAGATAGAAAGTTTCTTTTTTTCAGGCTGGAACAATGCAATAATGAAATATAGAGTCAGTCTTATAGAGTGAAGGCTTAGAATCAGGAAGACTTAGGTTCAAATTCCACTTCTGGCTCTAATTAGCCATGTAACTTTAGAGAAACTCATTTAATTTCTCTGATCCCCAGGCACTTCTCTAGGGCTGAACATTAAGTTTGAAGTGAGAGACAGGCTGGCACAGAGGAAAGCATACTGGATTTAGAAACAGAGGATCTGAGTTTAATTATCAGTTCTTCCACTTACAATCTATGTGACCTTGGGCAAGTCCTGTAACTTATCTGGGTCTCAATTCCTTTATCTGTAAAATGAATGGACTGTACCCACATCCACACATGATCCCTTTATAGAAAATCTCTTCTGGTTCATTCAATTGCTAACATCTTTCCTTCTAAGGCTGTAATTTATCTATTCTTTATGTATTTTGCATGTATGTTATTATTTGTATGTCATGTCATCTACTAAGATATATTTATTTATATGTCACCTATTAGAATGCAATCTTCTTGAGGGCAGAGACTGTTTTTTTTTTTTGTTTTTTGTTTTTTGTTTTTTTTAAATTTTAAACCCTTAACTTCTGGGTATTGACTTATAGGTGGAAGATTGGTAAGGGTAGGCAATGGGGGTCAAGTGACTTGCCCAGGGTCACACAGCTAGGAAGTGTCTGAGGCCGGATTTGAACCTAGGACCTCCTGTCTCTAGGCCTGGCTCTCAATCCACTGAGCTACCCAGCTGCCCCCACAGAGACTGTTTTTTAACTTTCTTTATAACTCAAATGATTAGCCCATAGTCGGGAGCATAGTAAATGTTTAATAAAATACTTGTTGTCTAATGCTTACAGTGTTCCTCTCTCCCCCTGCAGATATTCACCTATCCCAAAGAAAAAATACAAGTTGTTTTTACAAGGAAATATCAAGATCCTTCTGACCACAATTCTTTATTTTATTACAAGAATCAAGAAAGAAGTCAAAGATAGGAGGAACTAAGGATATATCTTAGTATGAAGTGGTTACAATGACAAGAAGTCAGATGTTCCTTTTGCTTCAGTGATAGGAGTCTTTATAGATTCATTCTGTTCCTCTTTCTCTGCAACTCTGCAAAATGAAATTAGAGGAAGCAGGGTCTAGTGCAGTGATTCCTAAAGTGGGTGCTATTGCCCTCTGTTGGGTGCTACAGCAATCCAGAAAGGTGGTGATGGCCACACTTTTTTTGTATTACATTCTATTCTGAGTTCAATAAATAGTTTCATAATTTTCAGGGGGTGCTAAGTAATATTTTTTTCTGGAAAGGGGGTGGTAGGCCAAAAAAGTTTGGGAACCACTGGTCTAGTGGATAGAAAACTGGCCTTAAAATCTCAATTTTGACTTATACTTGCTTGTGATCCCTGAACAAGCTGCTTAAATTCTCAGTTTCCCAAGTGAACTCCCTAGGACCATTTGTTGTAGAACATTTGATATTCTACATGGGAAGAAGAGATTTCCAGGTATGGACAATCCCTCTTCCCCTTTGCCACACCCTAAAACAAATAAAAAACAACCCCTAGGATTATCCAGGGACAAAATCCACAAATATCTTTATTTTTTAAATAGACATGCCAGGATATCTTTTCTGTGTTCATTTAAGGATTTAGAATGGGGCCTGCCTTCCTTTCGAGCAACCTAGAGTTCAGCATATAGAATATTTATCCATTAATTAACTGAAGACTGTAAAAGAGGCTAGTTATACTGACAGTTTGAAATTTCTGAATATTGCTAGCTTGGGCATTTGAGCTGAAGCTTGTTTCCATATCCTCTAGTGGGAATCCTTTATTGATTGCATGAAACGGTTTTTATAGCAGACCATGAAATTCAGGAAAGAAAAACAATGTTTCTCTGTGTGTGTGTGTGTGTGTGTGTGTGTGTGTGTGTGTGTGTGTGTGTGTGTGGCTGGGCTTGAGTAACTACATGCAGTTTCATAGATAGGGTCCAATTCCTTGTAGCTTTCTATTGCTTTATCTGGTATTCTTTATTTAACTGTGATCTTAGTGGGAAATTAGAAAAGGTCTTTTAAATAAGTCTCTCATCTATTATTACAGAAAAAACAGCACCATATTAAAAATTCAATAAAATAGACATGAATCTATTTTTCTATTTTAGATAATTTTGTAACCATTTATCCTCATGTAGTTTAGTGACTGAATAACAGTTTTAGACTATGTTAAAGAGACTATTCAAATAGTGACAATAACTCACATTTGTATAGCACTTTATCATTTAATTTTTTAATCTATTCTATTTTTATTAAATTGGGAGTCTCTCTGGCACTACTGCTTCATTGTCTTGTGTTGTTATAGCTGATTAGTCTCTCCTGGATAGAAAGTTGACACTGTAGGATGGACAATATCTTTGATCAATGTTTGGTTACTTCTCTCTGGGATGCTGGCATCCTGTTGTGTTATTTCCTATGCTGTGCTGACTATATGTGGTCTTACTGCTTTGTTGCCTTGTGTAGTTGTAGCTGACAAATCTCTTTTTTGGATCGTCTTCAGTGTTTGTTTTATGACCTAACAGAGAATCCATCTCGACATATGTACATCATTCCACTGGTTCTCCTTCATCACTGCAGGCTACTGGACTTTTGGGAAGAGAACTTCTTATTTTATTATATTTTATATTTTTATTGATTAAGAAAAATTTTCCATGGTTTCATGATTCATTTTCTTTCCCTCCCCTTATCCCTTTCTGTCAATGAGTAATTCCACTGGGTTTTACATATGTCATTGATCAAGACCTATTTCCAGATTATTAATATCTGTACTAGGGTGATCATTTAGAGTCTACGTCCTCAATCATATCCCCATCAACCCATGTGATCAAGCAATTGTTTTTCTTCTGTGTTTCTATTCCCACAGTTCTTTCTCTGAATGTGGCTAGTTTTCTTTCTCATAAGTCCCTCAGAATTGTCCTGGATCATTGCATTGCTGCTAGTAGAGAAGTCCTTTATATTCGATTGTACCACTGTGTATCAGTCTCTGTGTACAGTGTTCTCCTGGTTCTGCTCCTTTTACTCTGCATCAATTCCTGGAGGTCATTCCAAGAACTCCTTATTTTATACCACTGATATGCCAAAAAATGCCAAGACGACCACCAGGATCACACACACACACACACACACACACACAAAGACAGAGAAACAGAGACAGAGACAGAGAGGCAAAGACAAAGACAGAGACAGAGATAGAGACAAAGATCTGACAAATATAAATTTGATACCTAAACCAGGGAAAGCAAAAACAGAAAGAAAAATTACAGGGCAATTTCCCTAATATATATCTTTTTTTTAAACCCTTACCTCCCATTGTGTATTGGCTCTAAGGCAGAAGAGTGGTAAAGGCTAGGCAATGGGGGTTAATTGACTTGCCCAGGGTCACACAGCTAGGAAGTGTCTGAGGCCAGATTTGAATCTATGTCCTCCCATCTCTAGGTCTGGCTCTCAATCCACTGAGCCACCTAGCTGCCCCCTCCCTAATACATATCAATAAAAAACTTTAAGTAAAATACTGGCAAGGAGATTACAGCAATATAATTACAAAAAAAATGTAATCACAAATCACTACAATTAAGTGGGATTTATACTAGGAATGTAGGACTCTTTCAATATTAGGAAAACTATAGCATAATTGACCACATCAATAACAAAAACAACAAAAATCATAGAATTATAGCAATAGATACAGAAAAAGCTTTTGGTAAAATACAATATCCATTCATATGAAAACACTAAAAAGCATAGGAATAAATGGAGCTTTTCTTAAAAGTGTCTCTTTGAAATGAAGAGCAAGCTTTATTTGTAATGGGGATCAACTATAAGCCTTCTCAATAAGATCAGGGGTGAAGCAAGGATGTCCACATCACCACTATTATTCAATATTGTAATAGGAGTACTAGTTTTAACAATAAGACAAGAAAAAGAAATTGAAGGAATAAAAACAGGCAAAAAGGAAACAAAACTATTACTCTTTGCAGATTCTGTGACAGTGTACTTTGAGAACCCTGGAGGATCAATTAAAAAAAATCTAGTTGAAACAATGAACAACTTTAACAAAGTTGCAGGATATAAAACAAACTCAGCATTATTATATATTATCAACAAAACCCAGCAGCAGGAAATGGAAAAGAGAAATTCCATCTAAAATAATTGTGGCAATATAAGTCACATGGGAATCTACCAGCCAAGACAAATTTAGGAACTATATGAACATGATCATAAACTACTTTTCACACACACACACACACACACACACACACACACACACACAAACACAGATTTAAATAATTGGAGAAATTTGATTTCTCATGGGTAGAATAATAAAAATGAGATTTACCTAATTTACTTATTCAGTGCTATATCAGTCAAACTACCAAATAATTATTTGTAAACCTAGAAAAATGATAAAATTCAACTGGAAGTAAAAAGTCAAGAATAGAGGGGCAGCTGGGTAGCTCAGTGGATTGAAAGCCAGGCCTAGAGACGGGAGGTACTAGGTTCAAATCCGGCCTCAGACACTTCCCAGCTGTGTGACCCTGGGCAAGTCACTTGACCCCCATTGCCTACCCTTACCAATCTTCTACCTGTAAGTCAATACACAGAAGTTAAGGGTTTAAAATAAAAAAAAAAGTCAAGAATATCAAGGGAATCCATGAAAAAAATGTGAAGGAAAGTATTCTAACAGAACCAGCTTTCAAATTTTATTAAAAACGGTAATCATCAAAATAATTTCATAGTAACTAAGAAATAGAGTATTTGATCACTGGAATATATTATACAATACACAGTACTGATGACCATATTCAAGAGAGAGATTTCTGATAAAAAAGCAGCAAAAAGTAGCATTGAATTTTTAAAATGATACATAGCTTTATGGGAATTTATGAACTAGAAAGTAATATCATTGTGGAGATTATTTGAGTAATTAAAAAATGGCAATGAGGCAATTTTGTTGTGGGAATATCCCAAATTTTACCTGGCCAGATGAAGCATATAAATAATCTTACTAATATAATGTTTTACTCATATAAATTATAGAAAGAATGGAGAGGTAAAAATCTAGTAATTATGAATTGCTTTAACTATGTAGATATCTAAGAGAAATTTAGGCTGCCAAAAACAGAGCACCTGATAAATTTTTGGCTTCTCTTGCTGATCACACTTTCTTTTTCAGAATGTTGATGAAGCAATTAAGAGAATTTTTAAAAAAAAGGTTATTCTTACCACCAAAAAAAGGAAGAATGGAGAAACCTCATAGAGTAACGGAAAGAACATTGTACTTTTGAGGTAGTTTACTGAATCCAATATCCCGAAGTCAAATGCTGATTCTGTTTTTGTGATTTTTGTCTTCTCTGTCTAAATCTCTTTGTCTATAAAATTGAGATTTGGATTAAACCATCCTTAAGATCCTTTAGTATCCTCAGTCTAAGATTATATTATTTAGTTAGTAAAATGAGTGCAATGGAAATCTTGGGGAAAAGTAACCATTTTATCTGGGAATTAACACTTAACAAGGAAGATAATGTAATTCAAAATGAATATGGACAAGAAAACCTCTAATTTTAATAAGTTAAAGTCTCTTTGCTCTAAAATATTGCATCATAAGGTACTCAAAAAACCTGTCATTTGGAATCTAAAAATAATGGAGATCTAAAGAGGTACAGGAAAAGCAATGGTCAGATGTCCTGACTTTCAAAATGTAGAAGAAAGTAGATGCTACAAAATTTTGATTTTTAAACTCAGGAAAGTAATGGATGAAATAATGAAGATAATGGAATATGATCACAAAGAAAAAGAAATAATTGTTATATAAAGAGACAACCTAGGTTCATTAAAAACAAACCATTTCTAGCTATTGTAATTTTTGTTGTTGATAGGATTACTAGATTGCCAGAAATCAGAGGAATGACAAAAAGTATATCATATTTTAGCAAGGCATTTGAAAAAGTCTTTTATAATATTTATTATTTTGGTCAAAATAGTGGCTGGATTAATAACACAGGTAGAGTTGAAGCTGCTTGAACAGCTCTTTTTAAAGAAAGAATTAATATATGGCTCATTAGCAATTTATTTTTTCTTTTCCTTTTTTTAACCCAATTTTAGTATTTATTTTTTAGAAAAGTTAACATGGTTACATGATTCATGCTCTTACTTTCCCCTTCACCCCCCGAACTCCCTCCCCCCTCTCCCCATGGCTGATGTGTATTTCCACTGGGTTTAACATGTGTCATTGATCAAGACCTATTTCCAAATTGTTGGTAGTTGCCTTGGTGTGGTAGTTTCAGGTCTACATCCCCAATCATGTCCGCCTCAACCCATGCGTTCAAGCAGTTGTTTTTCTTCTGTTTCCACTCCTGTAGTTCTTCCTCTACTCATTAGCAATTTAGAGGAAGGTCTTCAGTTATTTGCTGATTTCTGTCTTTGGTCCTATTCTATGCAGTAATTTTGTCAGTGACTTGGATAAGAAGACATGCTTATCATATTTGTTGATCACATAAAATTGAGAAGGATAGCTAATAATGGGGCCTGGACATACTAGAGCTAAGAACTGAATATAACCAAATGATATGAAATAGATATAAAGGTAAATGTGCTTCTAGGTTAAAAAAAATCAATCAATAATTATTTATTTAAAATACTACATTATACTGAGGTACCAAATCTTTAAAAATACATTTTGGACACACTGAAAATACTTATTTGGCATTTTCAAGCACTTGAAACATGAAATCCAGTATACTTTTAATTTTTAATTTTTATAATTCACATTATTGATCTTGGCAAAAGTCTAGTAGAATCCACTGGTAAGGAACTTGCTCATTTAGCAGATAAAAGGATGGAAGGATGAGTTTGTAATTTAATACTGTCTCTGTCAATGATTCTCATATGGAAATATTTTTCATTTTATTTCACTAGTCTGTATTGCTTTTCATTTAAAATTAAAAAGGAAATTTGAAGGGGAAATATAGTTAAGTCTGGATTTTAAATTTTTTTATAGGATGTTAGGTTTTAGAGATGCTGTGGACATAAGGAATCATCTAATCTCAGGATTTTTAACCTGGGGTCCATGAACAAAACAAATCACTTCAGGCTATTGTCGTTTTCTTTGTTGATAGGATTACTAGACTGCCAGAAATCAGAGGAATGATAAAAGTGTACCATATGTCAATAGGAAAGTATTTGAAAAACTCTTCCATGATATTTATTCTTGTAGCCAAAACAGTAACTAGATTAATAACAAAATTATTTAGAATTGAAGCTGGCTGACTACCTCTATTCAAGGAATGAGAATTGACACATGGATCATTAGCAAGCTAGAGGTAAGTCTTCAGTTGTTCTAAAAGCATTTTGATAACTATTTAGGTTCCATCATAATTCTAAGTATTTTATTTTATGTCTTTGAAGACATTATTTTGAGAGGGGGTTAATTGGTTTCATTAGATTGCCAAAGGGGTCTATAACACAAAAAAGGTTGAGAGCTCCCCGTCTAATACACCTCTTTATGTCACATATCTGAAAAATAAGGCTTGAAAGAAGGTAAGTCACTCATTCAAGGTCATGCAGGAGTAGTAAAACTGGGACTGGAGCCAGTCCTTTAACTCCAAATCCAGCACTCTTTCCATGATGCTACGTAAGTATGTGTATTGAATATATTTATTTTTCTGGTAATATGTCAACAAGATGATATTTATTTTGTGCATCTTGGTCACAAAAACATGAACTGCCAAGGGTTTCAGAAAACAACAATGCATCATGATGTAAAGGCTTAGATATTTTCTTTATAATAAAAATCAATTCATTAAATACTTACTCAACATCTTTTATATGACAAATACTCTCCTAGGTGTTAGGGATAGGAAGCAAAAATAAAAACATTTATTGTATTTAAAGAACCAACATTCTACTGGGATGGAAATAATGTGTACATGTACTTCCAAAATGTATATGATGTATTTTGGGGGAAGGGGAAAGCACCAGCATTGGGGAACCAGGACAAACTTTTTGTAAGAGGTGGCATTTGAACTGAGCTTTGAATGGAATTATAGCTCCCTATGAGGTAGAAGAAATAAGAGAAAGTTTTCCAGGCTAGGAGAAAGATTTAAAAGGACTTGATAAGTTTGTTTTCAATGTGTATGGAACTTTATTAATCTACTTTAGTTAGTGCTCACAGTTGAGTGAGGGCTTTTCTAAAGTATAGAAATAGAGTAAAAATAGAGAAATAGAGGAAGTGATTCCTCTCCTTGGGGGGGGAGTGCATTTCAGGGGAAGAGAAAAAGAATACAAATTTAAAACCTTTTGATAAATGCAATGATCCAGGACAATTCTGAGGGACTTATAAGAAAGAATGCTATTCACATTCAGAGAAAGAACTGTGGAAATAGAAACACAGAAAAAAAAACAACTGCCTGATCACATGGGTAGATGGGATTATAATTAGGGATATTGACTCAAAATGAACACTCTAAGGCAAATATCAATAATATTGAAATTCATCTTTTTTTTTTTTTTTAAATAAAAACTCTTACCTTCCATCTTGGAGTCAATACTGTGTACTGGCTCCAAGGCAGAAGAGTGGTAAGGGTTAGGCAATGGGGGTCAAGTGACTTGCCCAGGGTCACATAGCTGGGAAGTGTCTGAGGCCAGATTTGAACCTAGATTTGAACCAGATTGGAACCAGATTGGAACCTAGATTTGAACTAGATTTGAACCTCCTGTCTCTAGGCCTGGCTCTCAATCCACTGAGCTACCCAGCTGCCCCCTAGAAATTGGTCTTGATCAATGACATGTGTAAAATCCAGTGGAATTGTGTGTGGGCTACAGGAGGGGGTGACAGGAGGGGAGAGATAGAACATGAATCCTATAACCATGGAGAAATGTTATAAATTAATAAATTAAATAAAAATTAAGTAAAAATTAGATAAAAAACTTTTGGTAAATAAATGCATCCCAAAATTAAGTTTTGGTTCCAGGGCAGAAGAATGGGAAAGGCTAGGCAACTGGTGTTAATTGATTTTCCCAGAGTCAAAAAATTAAGAAATATCTGAGATCATATTTGTATCAGGACCTCTTTTCTCCAGGCCTGGCTTTCTATCCACTGAACCACCTAGCTGCCCCTCCATTATATCTTTTAGGACTAGATCCATCTGATTAAAGTGTAGCAGGGTATTGGTATTAGAGAAACTCAGATTTTTTTTTTTTTGAAGCAGGTTTCCTAGAGTCTCCACTTAAAACCCTATTATATCAGTTACTTCTCACTTGTGTATTGTAATTTGATTTAACTAGCTTTTATTGAGTTGCGATCCTACTAGAGCAGGGGTCGGCAACGTATGGCTCTCAAGCCATATCTGGCTCTTTTGAGGGCTAGATATGGCTCTTTCTGCAGGAGCCATAAATTCAAATTTTTTTCAGGTGCTGTTACAGAAGTGCGCACTGTTACCGGGGTGTGCACTGTGAGCACTGTACGGCTCTCACGAAATTACATTTTAAAAATGTGGCATTTATGGCTCTCACAGTCCAATCTGACCCCTGCACTAGAGGAATTCTGATTGGTACTGGGGATAAAATGACAAAAAAATAAGAGAGAATCCGTATTCAAAATCCTCCTAATTGGTTTCTCAGCCACTAGTCTATCTTTTCCAAATCATTTTGCATATCGCCAAAGTTAATCTTCCTAGTGTGTCTTTATGCCTGTGTCATTTCTTTGTTCGAACACTTTCTGTGGCTTCTTTTTGCCTTAGTGTGACCAAAAGGTGCTACTATCTGACAAAGGATGAAGGTTAAGAGGTAAGAGAGTATCCTTCTCTTTTTGGAATCTTTTGGGTTTGTCCCGGGGTGTGGCTACTCTTCCTGGACCATGTTTTTCCCCTTAGGAATAACTTTTCTTTGGGCCATATTTCTACTTTGCCCTTCCCTAGAGAGGCTGGAGCTTCACTTGGATTTGTGCCCCTCCTAACAACCTGAATCTGGCTTACCTATTACTTCAGCACTTAGGGATGAAACATTGGAGTTATATACTTTATCTGTCTCAAGCTGGGGAGCTCTTAAGGGGTATAAATAAAATAAAAAATGTAAGATGCTTTCCCATGGTGAAGCATGGGAAGAAATTAGTTATTTTCTCTGCTACTTCACCTTGTAGTTTCTATCCTCACATCTTTCCTCTTATGTTTCAACTATCTACCTACACAGCTAGCCTTATGTTGAAAGTTTTTATCACCTCAACGTTTGACTGTTGGTTCCTCTGCTTTATGGTTTTCCCAGTTCCAATCCGACCTTCATACTGCTGCCAATGTGAAGCAAAGGTCTAATGATGTCACCTCCGACCCTGCCACACCTCAATGATTGCTAGTACCTCCAGTATAAACGTTTAAGGACTGTTTGGCATTTAATGCCCTTCACAACTTAGCCCCTTACTGCGTATCCAGTCTTATACTATATTTCCTCCACATACTCTAAGATCTAGCAACTCCCCTTGTTCCTTGTACATGAAACTCTTATCATCTGACTTCTTCCCTTTTCATTTGCTATTCTCCATTTCTTAAATGTTCTTCATCCTCACACCTATCTCCAGCCTGGCCTGACTTTACTTCAAGGCTTAACTCAAATCCACTGTCTGCAGGAGACTTTTCTCAATTCTTTTCTTCCCCACCGGAGTCCCTTCCTTCTGAGATTATCTTCTATTCTCTTCCTCTGTCCCTCTTCCCTCCCCTTCATATCTGTTTCTGTCTTGTCTCCCCCATTAGATGTGATCTTCTTATGGGTAGAAATTGTATTTTTGCTTTTCTGTGTATATCTGGTGTTTAGAACAGTGTCTGGCATATAGCAAATGCTTAATAAATACTTTTTGATTGACTAGCTACTGTACCAAAAATCAGACATAAGATTGTCCCTTTTCTGTTCAGTTCTTTACCAGCTATTCACTGGGTTCCTTTATTTTAATTCTCTTGTATTAAGTTAATTAACTGGCATAAATCACAAAGAAATTATGATTACGGTTTTATATGAAGCAAATTAGGAAATGGAAATAGTTTAAAGAAATAAAGAAACTCATATAGAAATTGTCTGACCACTACAGGCCCTGAGGGAAGGAGGAAAGGGAATGAAACCTTCACTCGTCTTTAAGTGGTCTTAAGGTAAAGGCATTAGTCCATTCCTGTTATTTCCCTAAAAGCAGATGCCATGATCTTTGGGACCAAGTCTGCAATATCCTGATCCTAATTTCTGAACTTGCATCAGAAAATGTCTTTAGGAGCTTCTCTTTCTTTGTCTCTGGAGCTGCCAAAGTTTTCACCATACTCAGCCTCTCCAAACCTGAACTCCTCCCGAGCTCTGTCTGCAGCCCCTTCCACACAGCTGCCTGTATATCCCTGTGGTTAGGATGTCCCTTCTTCATTGTCTATATAAATGACTGTATAGAAGCCAAAGCTATGCACTTAGACTAAAGTAATTAGATGGTTTGGCAGCTAAAGGAGAGACTGAGAAGAAACAGAATCTGATAGTCAGTTGTGAAAGCCCAGAAAATGGTGAAGTATTGGGGAAATTTTTTAGAAGTTGAAGGCTTGGAGAAGAGATGAGAACATGGACCTTTTTTGCAAAGTCTGTGGATGCAAAACATTACAACTGCTTCCAAGCTAAGTTGGTGTGCTGGTAAGCTTGGTTTTATTGCCTTCCCCCTCTTTTGTTCTTTAATACAAGAGATGGTTCATTGGGTTTAGTGACAAAGGGATAGATTCATAAATGGAGGTGATAAAATAAACAAACAAACACAGCCAAATGATGTCAAACTTAAGAGCAAATTTAAAAATTGAAGACTGAATCAGAATAACAATTAGCAGATTTTGGAAAATTAGAATTAGCAATGCTTTCTGCATGCTGCCTTCATGAGCTAAGGAAACCTAGTGAAAGGTCCATCTTGGGTTGAAAGTGGAACTAAAAAGACAATATTGTTCTTGTATAGCCCAGCAGAAAAAGGACTCAGTGGGGAATGGATTGACTCAAAGGACTAAACGAATATTCAGAGCTGTAGAATTGCTAAGTAAACCTTAAGTTGTACAAATCTGGAATTTGTAACTATCAATGGGATCAATTGATCAAGCACTGTTCTAGGTGCTAGGGATACAAGGAGCAAAATGAAACAAGGAGCTGATATTGTAGTGAAGGAGACGTATATGCATATATATATTTGGAGAAAGATTCATTGTCCATGATTGAACTATATCAATGTGGGAAACATGATAATATAAATTGAGTATTATGTCAATCTAACAAGGTGGTTGCTATGCATAATAGACACAATATTAATAACAGACTTTATTTAGAGTGTAAAAAATTTCAATGAAACTAATTTAAAATAAAAAAGAATGGAAGATGTCTAGCATTACCAGAATTTAGCCTCTTAAAGAATTACTCATCAAACTATTTTGTATTGGTTAATAAAATCCAAGGGATATTGTGATATTTTGTATGATAGGATATTTTGCATTATGGCTACAATAGGCTCATTTGATCACCAAGACTTTGTAATTGTGATTATCTCCCTACAAATAATTTATAGAATCATGAACCTTTGACCTACGAGTGAAATAGTTTTTGTTTCTTTCACAACATGAATGTGTTGTATTTGGGCGATTTGCTACTGAGGGTAGGAGATATGGGAGGTAGCAGAAAAGGAACAGAGACCCAGGAAGAAGTAGGCAGGATGCTAGCTCAGGGCAGGTACAAACTCTTCCTGCCACCATCCCCATTCTCCACTCAACTGTTAGTATAATACAAAATCACTTTGTATTTATTTTCCCAAATACAAATTATATTCCAACTCCTCCCTCTCGAGGATATTACATGCTTCTTGAAGGCAGAGACTGTTAATTTTTGTCTTTGTATCCAGAATCTAGCACAATGCCTGGAACAATGTAGGTACATAATAAATGTTTGAATTTTTTCATTGGTTGTAGATTAGAATTATTATAGCATCAATGCTTAAGCTAGCATTTATATAGTGCTTTAAGGTTTGCAAAACATTAAAAAGTATCTCTTTTACACATGAGGAAACTGAGGCAGATATTAACTGACTTACCTAGGGTCATATAGCTAGTAAGTTCTTAAGGTTTGAACTCAGGTCTTCCTGACTCCAATGCTCTATCAACTACACCACTTAGCCACCTCTCTGGAAGGCACTAGGGAGAAACAAAGTTTAGATATAATCTCCCACCCTCATAGCTTGTAAATCTCTTGAACAGAGGGACTATTCCATTTCTTGCTAAAATTTAGTATAATCCATTGTACTTAGGAGGGTGCTTTGGGGGTGTGTGTGTTGGGATATTAGACTGAATAGAATGGCATGTCCTTGTTCTCACAAAGTTTGTAGTCAAGTAGGTACTGTATCACATTAAATTTTGAATCTCCTCATTTGAGAGATACAGTATTTCATTTTTAATAGACAGGCGTTGCTTAATTCCTTAGGATGGAACTGGGTACTATTTTTTCTTTGTCCTATGAAGCCTCCTATGGGGAGGAGGCTTTTTCTTTTTTAAAGAATAGTTGATGATTCAACAGTGTGAGGGAAAAAAATGGATAATCTTTAAAAGATCTGGTTGACTGAACAATTCAGGCTTTCCTTAATCTAGCCTGAGAATGAGCTCTGAAGATCTGAGTCTGCTCAGATCTTTGATAGGAGGACAACCATCTCATGAGAACATTTGCTTGGCTCACTAGAAAAGAGGGAATAGGAAAGTGCCAAAATTCCAGAAAACGCAGCATGTACTTGGGAGGAAAAAATATACAGAAGGAATCCCAGCAAAAAGCCCAGAGGGAGCATGAGAGGCATAAATGGATTAAAATTGTAGATTGGCAGGTTGTATCATGCCCAAGGATTTCTACTACCTTCCACACAATTATACTGGCATTCTTTGCTTTATCATTGTTTAGCATGGTTTTATAGATTGTAACAAAAGTTCCTTGAGGGCACAGATGATGTATTTCCTTTATAAAGTCCTTTAACAAGATCACAGAGGTTCAGGATGTTAGAGTGAGAATAGATCTCAGGTGGAAATTGAGTTTAATTTCTTAGCTAATGAAAGAATCCCAGTTAAAAAACAAACAAACATTTATTAAACTTGTGTTATGGGCAAAGCACTGGGTCAGGATTTGGAGATATAAAGGTGGAGATAAATCAGGGCCTGTCCTCAAGGATCTTATATTCTATGGATAGGGCAGGAAGTGGGGGGCAAGGATGACAAGTCCTTGTCCTCATGAAGCTTATAGTCTAGTAGGGACTTCACTTCATTACATAATAAAAGTAAGGAGTCTTGGGGCTAAGACAAAATGATCAAAGAACATTTCAAGAGAAAGAATAATATCAATTTGGAGAAGGAACCAGAGAAGGCAATCAGGGATTCTTAACCTGGAGTCCTTGGACACCCACCAAGGCGTCTGTGAACTTGGAAGGGAAAATAATTTTGCATCTTTATTTTCATTATCCTTCAACTGAAATGCAGCCTTCAAAAGAATTTTTTAAAAACTCACATGATTCTCAGGAGAGGTCCATAGGTTTCAACAGACTAGCCACAGTGGTCCACAACGCAAAAAAAAAAATAATTAAGAATTCCTAGGCTAAGTGGAGGATTTAGCACCTGAGCTGAGCCCTGTAGAAAGAAAAGGAATCTGAAAGGCAGTGATGAGGAGGGAGTACATTTGAAGTGTGAAAAATAGATTATAAATGCACACAGGTAGGAAAGGACTCTTCAGGTTCATAGTGACTGGGGCTTAGAGTATGTGAAATGGAAGCCTATCCTTCAAGGCTATTATATAGGGTTGGGAGAAAGGGATATACTATATATACAGATAAGTACAATAAAAAGTAGAGAACATTGGAGACAAAGGAGATATCAGGCAAAGTACTCCAGGAATTCTTGAGGAGGAAGAGAATGACCTAATTTCAAATGAGGAGTCTATCTTAGAATGCTAAGGGGCACCATCATGTATATGTTTCCCCAGATTTTGTGGGAGGAAACACCACTTAAGAGGGGTGAGAAAAAAATTTCTTAACATTCAAGTAAGCCCTCTGTGTCGTGAGACATGGTGATTATATATAATTTGTAGAATCCACATTTTTTCCCTCCATTTTGAGGGCCATGACATTACTCTAACTTGTCTTCTGGAAGCTCCCTAGGTCTCCATGATTCCTCAAATATTACTGAAAGAAGTATATCAATACCATCAACAAGATCTTTCATATTTCTGAAATGCAATACATATGGGTTTGAAAACTCACATATTGTAGCTATATGACCTCTTATGATCTCCTTATTTGTCCTGGCCTTAAATCCTTTTTATGTACTTTCAACTTCCCTTCATGCAGGGATTTCCATTTTCTTTTTCATAGGGAAGATGGAAACAAAATAAATGAAGTCTCTTCGTGCACTGTATTCAAAAGATGCAATTCTAGCCTTCTCTTCATCAGAAATGTCTTTGAAAGTGTAAGGGAGAATAAGAAACCAGGGCTTTGCAACTTTGCAATGGTAGCAAAAGGCATGGGTTTGCAAAAGGGTCTGGTCATATGCAAAAGGGTCTGGTCATATGAACTGAAAGAGCAAATTCTAGAATATGGGGAAGGGATGGAACCGAGGACTGAAGACCGTTAAGGGTCTGTTGTTCCTGATCAGTCAGGAGAGTGGAAAGTCCACTTCCCATTGGCAGTTTGTTTATGCCTGAAGGAGGTGACTTTTCTTTCCTGATACTTGGAGGGTCCTGTAGTCCAGATATTGAGAAGATTCCTGAGATCTGTTCCATTCCTGTCTCCAGTTACCATCTCCCAGATAGATATCTTGGGAGCTTCTGATTCCTGAGAGATTTCCTGACTGAGTGTGAGTGAGAGCCAGACCTCTGATAAACTGTCTTTGGGAAAGAGGCCTGCAGCCATCTTTGCCTCTGAAGAAGAGACTGAGATCATCTAGATTTCAACTGTCTAATCTAATGAACTTTTACTGTGTCTACAATTCATTTTGAGGGCCAGTAGGTTAGGTTAGATTATAGAGAAGGGGGAATCTAGTTAGAGAGAGCAGGGTTTAAAGGAGCTTGAAGATCTTGAAGAAAGTTCCATGAGGAATCCATAGAAGCTGGGTGGAGAATCTAGATTTTAGAGTTAGGGACTCCTTTTTCCTTGTCCTCCATAATTTCCTCTAATTTACTATAAAAATTTATTTTTTGTTTATAATGAAGAGTCAGATAGTGTTTTGACCTAAGAGTTGACGCTCAGGCCTACCCAGGCCTAGAGAGTGAGGTCCTCTGAATATATACCAACAGCAACTCTACAAACCCCATTGAGTCATCTTACTCACCTATTTCAAAGGCTATGCCTATCTTTATAGGGTTCATTTGTACATTTTGATCTTATCAGTTATTGATTCCTGGATTGACTGTGATAATTCAAGTTGGTGCTTTAAATATCAGACAAAAACCTCAAAATGATTTATTTTATAATCTGCTTTTTCTGTTTATAGATATGAAGTCTAAAATCATAGAAGAAGACTTCTGTTGATTTGCAATTCAATAAAACCCTTTTAAGCTCTAGGGAAGGGATTCCTAATCCAGGGCCTGTGAACTTGTTTAATATTTTATAATAATTGATTTAAATTTAATGAGTTCCCCAGAAGAAAAATAACCGCTTGAACACATGGGTTGATGCGGACATGATTGGGGATGTAGACACTAAACGACCACACCAATGCAACTATCAATAATATGTAAATAAGTCTTGATTGATCACACATGTTAAAACCAGTAGAAATGCGCATTGAATATGGGGGGGGGGAAGGGGATGAAGGGGAAGGTAAAAACAAGAATCATGTAACCATGGAAAATTTTTCTAAAAAAATAAAATATTTAAATCTAAATTTAATGAGTTCCCATTGTAATCCTCCATACTTTATTTTAAACATCTAAAAATATTCTAATAAAATGTCTCTGGTCTTTGAAAGAGGTGCATGAAATAAAAGAATAAATAATTCCTTCTCTGTGGCATATGCTCAATTTTATATCAACCTAGAGTTAGGCCTTATTAGAGAACTGTCAGAATTCCAGTGTGAAGTGAAGGGAGATAGGATAGCTTAGTGGGTAGTGGGGTTAGCAATCAAGAGTCCTGAGTGAGAAGACAAGTAATGGAAATGAAGAGAGAAAAGTACTTGTTTGTTTCTTTAGAAAATGAAGAAATGTAAGGAAAATTTATTTAGTGCCTTTCTTCTAGAATTATTTCCAAATGTGTTTTGTCTATAGCTTTTTGGTACATGTTGTCTATCCCATTAGAGTGAGCTTCTTGAGAGCAGAGATTTTCTTTTGATCTTCTTTCTTTCCCCAGTACTTAGCATAGTGCCTCATGCACTGTAGACAATTAGTACTTCTTGATTGATTGACTGAACCAGAGAGTGATGCTATTCAGAGAATAAGGTACAGGTGCATCATATTGTAATGTGTAACTTTGGGTGACTATTATGGCCCTGTGTATAGGTCAATTTTTTTTAAATGGACTGAATTTTAGTAACTCTGAGCTTTATAAGTATTGCTATGAAATGGCTTATGCTTATGGAAAGCTTTAGCAGTGAGTTGAAGGGTTGAGTTTTGTTCCAAGAAAGATCACTCTTTCTCCTAGAGAAGCATTGGTGAACCTTTTCCTAGTTCAAGTGACCAGAGGGCAAATTAAAGCTGTCTATAAGCCTCTATGTTACTGGTGAGAGCTGAGGGAGGAAGTATCCATTTTGGGTAGCTAGACAGAGGGGCAGAGCATGCAAAAATATTCTTAGGCTCTGGGAATATGGGGAATAGAGCAGCTCCCTGGCTCTGCATGTGTGCCACATCTTCGCCAATGCTGTCTTAGAGCTTTCCTGTTTCCTCATGGTCACCAGTGAATGTAAGGACAGGACTAATTACAAGTATTTATAAGACATATTAAATGTGTCAAATGTATGCTATATCTCCCTTCTCCCTACTTCATTCATTCATTCATTTTTTTTTAACCCTTACCTTCCATCTTGGAGTCAATACTGTGTATTGGCTACAAGGTAGAAGAGTGGTAAAGGTTAGACAATGGGGGTTAATTGACTTGCCCAGGGTCACACAGCTAGGAAGTGTCTGAGGCCAGATTTGAACCTAGGACCTCCCGTCTCTAGGCCTGGCTCTCAATCTACTGAGCTACCCAGCTGTCCCCAGCTTCATTCTTTCTTGATACATCCAAAGAAATCTAACGTATAAGGAGTAGTTAGGTAGAAAAAGGGTAGGTAGAGAGTACAGTGAATAGAGCATTGGGTCTAGAGTCAGAAAGATTTGAGTTCAAATTTGGCCTTAGACACTTACTAGCTATATGCATGTTACTGAGTCCTGTTTGCCTCAGTTTCTTCATCTCTAAAATGATCTGGAGAAGGAAACGTCAAACCACTTCAGTTTTCTTTGCCAAGAAAACTCCAAATAGACTTACAGAGTCAGAAACTACTGAACAACAACACAAGAAGTATCCTTTGTCTTTTCCTCTGAGAGTTGATCTTGTTAGTTTTCTTTATTCCCAAACTTGGAAAAATTGCAACCCTTTTTGCCAGAAGGTATTCAAATGAACATATTTTGAGCAAGGTAAGATAATTGGGTCTAGAAACTATTAACCAATGAGCTTTAGTTTGATTCCTGGTAAAATTCTAGAATGTTTGTACTACTTAAGGGACATTAGTTTTGGTAAAATTCTGGAATATACTATTTATTTTTATTTTTTAAACCCTTAACTTTTGTGTATTGGCTCCTAGGTGGAAGAGTGGTAAGGTTGGGCAATGGGGGTCAAGTGACTTGCCCAGGGTCACATAGCTGGGAAGTGTCTGAGGCCAGATTTGAACCTAGGACCTCCCGTCTCTAGGCCTGACTCTCAATCCACTGAGCTACCCAGCTGTCCCTCTGGCATTTGCTATTGAAGGGATCATTAGTGAAATTCTAGAAAAGAAAGCAGCAATCACTAAGAACAAGCATGGTTTCAGAAAGAACAAGACATGTTAGACTATCCATATTACTTTACTTTAAAAACCCTCCAACACAACAAGCTTGTTAAGTTGATGAATCATAGAATGGTGTAAGATGTAACTTACCTAGATGTAGCATTTTCCAGTCTCTCAAGCTCCCCTTGGGTACAAGATGGAAAGCTATGGACTCTGTAATAGCAAAGTTAGGTGGAATTGAAACGCTTAGTAATCAGAATCCGAGTAGTCTTTAATGTTTTGATGCTACTTGGAAAGAGATTGCTAGTGGAGTTCCCCTGGAATTGGTCTTATGCACCATTTAAAATTATAATCTTTCACTTAGACAAAAGCTTAGATAGTGTATTTATCAAATTTGCAGATTACAAAAAAACTAATGGAATCAGATAAGATGATGGATAACAGAATCAGAATTCAAAGTTAGAATATAAGGCTGAAACCTTATAAGGTAAAATTTAATAATGAAATATTCACAGCCTTACCGTTTGGGTTCTAAGAATCAACTTCTTGAGCAAGATGGGAGATGTGAGACCAGAAAGCTGCTTCCCTGAAAAAGATCCAGTTTTTTGAGTAGATTGCAAACTCAATATGAGTAAACAGAATGATATGACAGCCAAAAGCCTTACTTTAATGTTGTGCTACATTAAAAAGAAAAGGCAGAGTATCCAGGATAGGAGGTGACAGTCAAAGCGTACTCTCAACAGATCACATCTGGAGTATTATGTTCAATTTTGGGTGCTACAATTTAAGAAAGATGTTGATAAACTGGACATTATTCAGAGGAAAGTAGCTAAGGTGGTGAAGGGCCTTAAGATCATGACATACAAAGTTGGAGGAAATGGAGAATTTTAGCCTGGAAAAGAAAAGTTATAGGGAGTTAGTTACATGGCAGAGAGATTTAAGTGTTTGAAGCACTGCCTGTGGAAGATAGATTAAATTTGTTCTATTTGGTTCCAAAGTGGGGAAACTTAAGAGAATGGGTGGGAAACAGATTTTGGCTCAGTATGTGGGAAAACTTTTCAATAGTTAGAGCTGTTCAAAGCAGAATTGCTGTCTCAAAAGATTGTAAATTGACCCTTACTAGAAATCTTGAAGCAAAAGCTGGTAGATTTGAGCTTAGATAGGATAATAGAACCAGAGCTGCAAAGAATCTCAAAGGTCCAACTCCCTTATTTTTCAGATAAAGGCTCTGAATCTAATACAGGTGTTGTGCATGAAAGGTTGGACTTGAACCTGGATCCTCTAACTCAGAACCCTTACTATTTCTACTATTCTATACTTTTAGCCACATTTTTGGAATGTTGTAAAGGGGATTCTTATTTAGGTACAAGTTGCACTCACTGGCCTTTCAGGTCCCTCCTGACCTTGATATTCTGTGATTCTAAACTTCTCAAAGTCACACTTCAGCCAGGCACACAACTACTTTCCATACTATTTCTATGTGGATGGAATCTTTTAGCATCCACAAGTTTTTTTGGCAGAATAACAAATGCTTCTTCTGACCATGAAAGAAGGTAAACATTCTACAGTAAATGGACCTTAATAGGTCAAGCAATGTATTTTGGATTCCTCTAAGGGTTAGCCTAAGAACCTTCTCCTTCCTAGCCAAACATATAAATCCTTTCTTGGTGATGTGGAATAATCCATTCCTACGTTCCCGAAGGAAACTTTTCACATTACATTCAGAAATTACATTTGTACTGAGGTAAGCAGATGTGGAACAAGACCAAAAGGATCATCGTCTTTCTTAGAGGACCTGAGTGGCCAAGGACAGAATGACAAAGGGCCTGAAGCAAAATCTTCTGGTCTTTCCATAATAGCACTAAAGCACCAATCAGTGGCAAGGCAGAACAATTAGCTATGTTGAGAGGATTGTGGGGGAAGTTTGCCTTGGAGTTTTCTAGCTGTGGTTGTCATAACTGTGAAGCAAAACAACTGCATACCTTTCAGTCTCCAGGGCTGTTCCTTGTGTGAGCAGGAAATTATTCTCTTCAAGAAAAAAATGAGTAGAAATTTGCAGTAGGCAGGGGCAAAACAGGATGCTGTTTTTTTATCCAGTCTCTCAAGGTTTGTTATTTTTTGGGGAAAAAAGCAGTGTATGTTTTCTTGTCTCACTTTAATTAAGGAGAGTCCTCACCTGCCCTCCCCATGGTTTTCCATGAGGCTTTCTTCCATGAGACTTTGTAATCCATTAAATTTTATGGCATTAGCAGGGATTTGAAGTACCAAATTTAATCAATAGTCATTTCTCCCATATCAGCACTTTTGCCAGTGCTCCATATTTTAAGCAGTATTTTTAGCACTTTATTTGACCTTTTCTTCCTAATACTGCACTTCCTAATTATACCTCCTCTTGTTTTTCTATGATATATTACCAAGGTCAAGAGCTGTTAATAGCACCTGTGATTTTTTTCCCTAAAGGATCACACACACTCACAGAAAATAGTCTATTTTATATAAGCCAGGATTGTACATGCCTTTGGGTCTGAGAGTCCTGGACTTGTGGTTAGAAGGGCTTGGGTCCAGTCCAAAACCTGACATGGTTAGGTTGCCTGACCTGAGGAAAATCTTTTCATTTCTCCTCATGTCCGTGTTTCTCCAACTGGAAAATTGAGCTGATCATCTATGCCTTCTATCTCCTTTTCAAAAAATTGATTTAGTGGTAGAGGCTTAAGTTTTAGGTCCCCAGGACAAGATTGTAGAAAGGGCTCATTACCCTGTACAAATTTAAACCTCACCACAAATCTGTGTGTGTTTGTGTGTGTGTGTGTGTGTGTGTGTGTGTGCATGCATGCACACCTGTGCATGGAGTAGAGGAAGTGTCACTCTCATTAAATTCATGGCCTATTTGGGCAGTGTCTATATCTCAGAACTGTAAAGCTGTTGGGTTAATACTATATGCCAGTCTGAAGGAAGATTTATGAGACCATTGGCTCAGCCTCTTTATAGGCTTCGATCCAGTTGGAAATAAAACTCTGGGCATGGGCTAAAGAATGAGGCATTTGACCCCCATTGTCTATTCCTCTAGCAGATTCTCAGTTTGAATAATCCCTAGGTGCTTCTCAGCTCACAACACTTTCAGTGACTCTGGAGCAAATTACTAAGACCTTTCTTGAGTCATGATGTGATGTTTACACATCCCATTTTGCCTGTGAGTGAATATCACTGAAGAAAAGTAGCATACTTAGATGATGGAAGTGTGCTTCTTAATCCATTTCAGAAAGACAGGAGTAGTTGAAAGTGAACTACCTCATTCCACACCTTTTTGAGCTGAGAGGAAAACAGAAAAAGGCAAAATCAATTTGAGTGATGGCTTAGACAAAAGAGATCCAGGCAAACTCCATTTTACAAAGAGTTCTTCCCTGAAATGCCTCTTGCAAATCAGTTGGGTGGAACTGGAAAACATTTCCTCATACAAACAATATTATAGCTAATGATCAAGGTCAAAAAGTCCTATTTAATTTAACATAAACTTACTTAGCCTATACCACATACAAAGCACCATGTAAGTATGGTAAGTAGATTAAAGTAGAAAAAAATCAGTCATTGACCTCAGGGAATTACATTTCACTGGGATGTACAACATGCAAACAGATAAGTACATAGAAGAAAATTTGAGGAAAAGGAAAAGATTAACAACCAAGAGAACAGGAAAGGTTCTTATAGGAATTGGTGCCTAACCTGTATCTTGAAGGAAGCTAAGGATTCTAAGAGGTAGAAGTGAGTATGTTCCACAGTAGAGGACAGCTTGTACAAAGATATAGAGATGAGAGATAGAATTGGGGAATTGCACTTGTCCAGTTTGGCTGAAAGGCAAAATATAAGAAAGGGAGAAGTATCAATAATTCTGCAAAGGTAATCTGTGATTAGACCAAGATGAAAAGTGGAGGCAATGGAATTTATTTAGTGGCAATAGAGAACCACTATATTTTGAGTAGAGATACTGTTCTACATGTACTTTAGGGAGATCATGAAGATCATTTTGACAGATATATTATGAAAAGAGAGAGCTCAATTAGGAGATCATGACAACTCTTCAGATGAGAAGCAATGTGTCTGATCTAGGGTGGTGGCAATGAGTAGAAGAAGACTAATCCAAGAGATGTGATTGAGATAGACCTAACAACTCAACAATTATTTTAAAATGCAGGTTGAAGAAGAGGGAAGAATCTAAAAATCAGAGTCTGGGAACCTGGATAATGTAGTTGAAATTTTCTACAATTAAACAAGAAAATGGTGGTCAATAATACTATTGTGATGCCAGAATAAAAATAGGAACATGTCATTGAATGACAAAGAGGATTTAAAAACCTGTCTTGTTTTAAGTATTGTAATTTGGGGACAATTGATTTTAAGTAGAGGACTAAGAGAATATAGTTGGGGACTTTGTGGCCATTGTGAGGAGAATAAGAGAGACAGCATGGAATGGGAGAAAGGACAAAGTATAAGGACTTAGAGGAGCTAGGTTGAAATCTTGGCTCTTGAGGTAGATTTGGGAAAGTCTCTTCTCCTTTATTGGGCCTCTGTTTCCTTATCTATAAAATAAACAAGGGATGGAGCCAAGATGGCAGCTTAGTAGCAGTGAAAGTCTGAAACCATTCTGACTATCCTTCTAAACCATTCTTCAAAAGGTGCCTTAAAAGGACAGGAGTCAAAGTATGACAAGTGAGGGGTCTCTCTCACTGAACACAATGTGAGAGATAAACAGAAAGAGTGAATTTCCATGATATAAGGGGGAACCAGAAGCAAAACAGTGCATAGAAAAGTGTGAGCCAACCACTCCTCCAACTACCACACCAGACTCAGAATCAGGGTGAAGGCAACTTCAGGATCTCAGGTAATTGGTTATACCAATCAAAAAATACCTCAGAACCATGTCTTGAAGTCTCAGGCCTTGGCAGTGAGGGGTGGAGTTTCATAACACTTGGTGCTCTCAAGCCTCTGTGGCAATAGTGAAGACAGCCCCACAAAAAAACCATGGGAGCCAGAAGCTAAGACATAAATGGCCAGGAACATGTATATTTCCTAGTCCACTGCTGGAAAAAAATGAGCAAACATCAGGAAAAAAGCCTTTTGACCCTTGAAAATTTCAAAGGGGAAAAGAGCAAAGAAAAGAAGTAACATGAGATGGTGAAATACAAGCAAACACTTACAAAAACTCCAAAACAAATGGAAATTGATTTCAAGGTCTGGAAGAACTCAAAAAGGAATGAAAAGTCAAATAAGACAGTTTGAAAAAAAATGGAAAAAAATAAATGAAAGTACTGCAAGAAAGAAAATAACAGTTTAAAAAGCAAAATAGGTCAAGTGGAAAAAGAGGCACAAAAGTCAAGAAAAGAAAAAAGTTTTTAAAAAACAGATTTGAACTACTAGAAAAAGAGGCTATAAAAATCCAATGAAGAAAAGAGTTCCAGGAAAAGTAGAATGGACTAAATGGAAAAGGAGGATCAAAAGGTCATGGGAGAAATTCAGTCTTTAAAAACAAAATCAAAATAATGAAAAAATAGAAGAAAATAGGAAATATCTCATTGGAAAAAAACTAACTGATCTTGAAAATAGATTTGGGAGAAACAATTTGAGAATTATTGGACTACTTGAAAGTCATGAACAAATAAAAAGCCTAGACATCATATTACAAAAAATTATCCAAGAAAACTGCCCTGATATTCTTGAACAAGATGGCAAAATAGATTTTGAAAGAATCCTCAGATCATCTCCTTCAATAAATCCCCAAATGACTACTCCTAGGAATGTTATAACCAAGTTCAAGAGCACCCAGGCCAAGGAGAAAATACTGCTAGCAGGCAGAAAGAAACAATTTAGATATCACAGAGTCCTAAACAGGATTGCACAGGATCTGACAGCTTCCACATTGAAGGACCACAAGGCTTGGAATATGAAATTCTGGAAGGCAAGAAAACTGGGTTTACAACATAGAATCATATATATCCATCAAAACTAAATGTACACTTTCAGGGGAAAATATGGTGATTTAATAAAATAGAAGATTTTTAAGCATTCCTGAAGAAAAGACCTGTCTTAAACAGAAAATGTGAAGCCCAAATACAAAATTAAAGAGAAACATAAAAAGGTAAATAAGAAAGAAAAATTCAAGGGCTTTAACAAGGTCAAATTATTAATATTGCTATATAGAAACATAGTAGCTTTAACTCTTAAAAATTTTTATCATTATCATGGTAATTAAAAGAAGTATACATAGATAGAGAGTGCTGTATTAAGCTGTTTACAATGATATGTAAAAAAACCCTCTAGAGTTAAAAAAAAGAGGGTTGTATTGAGAAAAATGGGAAGGAAGAAGTAAAATAGGGTAAATTATATAACATAAAGAGACATGTGGTGGGGATAGAACATTATTACTAAAAGGGGAGGATGAGGATGGTGACAGGTAATACTTAAACTTTACTCTCATTGGATTTGGTTCACAGAGGGAAGAACAACCAGATTCATTGGGATATAGAATCCTATCTTACTGTATAGAGAAGTAGAAGGGGAATACGAAAGGAGTATGTGTGGAGGGAAGTAATATAAGGGAGGGAAAAGTTGGGTGGAGTGATTAAAAGACCCTAAAGAGAAGTAGGAGGGAAATAAAAAAGAAGGTGGTAGGAAAAGGAGTAAAATAAGGGAAGGGGGGAGTGATTAAAAGCAAAATATTGGTGTGGAAGGAAAGAGTGAAAGCAGAAAGGGAAGGATTAAAAGAGGAAATCAAGCTGGAGAGGAATACAAAGATGGTAATCATAACTGTGAATGTGAATGGGATGGACTTTCCCATAAAATAGAAGCAGATAGCAGAGTGGATTCAAAATCCAAATCCCACCATATGATTTTTTATAAGAAACACATTTGAGGCAGGTAGACACACACAGAGTAAAGATAAGAGGCTAGAGCAGAATCTGTTGGGCTTCAACTGAGAAAAAAAGACAGGAGTAGCAATCATGATCTCAGATAAAGCTAAAGCAAACATAGATTTGATTAAAAGAGATAAGGAAGGTAATTACATCTTGATAAAAGTCAGTATAGACAATAGGAATATCAGTAGTCAACATATATGCACCAAATAGTCTAACATCCAGATTTCTAAAGGAGAATCTATTGGAGCTTAAGGAGGAAATAGATAGTAAAACTATACTAGTGGGGGACCTCAAACTTCCCCTATCAGAACTATGTAAATCTAACCAAAAAAGAAAAAAGAAAAAAGTAAGGGAAGTGAATAAAATTTTAGAAAAGTTAGAGTCAATAGATATCTGGAAAAAATTTAATAGGGATAGGAATATACCTTCTTTTCAGCAGCATATGGTACATATACAAAGATTAACATGCTAGGACATAAAAAACATTACAACCAAATGCAGAAAAGCAGAATAATAAATGCAGCTTTTTTCAGATTATAATACAGTAAAATTATAATCAATAAGGGTTCATGGAGAGGCAAATTAAAAATTAATTGGAAACTAAATAATCTAATTCTTCAAAAGTGGTGGGTTAAAGAACAAATTATAGAAATAATCACTGATTTCATTGAAGAGGATGACAATGAGGAGACAACATATTATAATTTATGGCATATAGCCAAAGCAGTACTCAGGGGAAAAATTAATATCCCTTATTACCTATATCAACAAAATAGAGAAAAAGGAGATCAATGAATTGGGCTTGCAACTAAAAAAACTATAAAAAGAACAGATTAAAAATCCCCAGTTAAAGACTAAATTGCAAATCCTAAAAATCAAAGGAGAAAGTAATAAAATTGAAAGTGAAAGAAATATTGAACTAATAAATAAGACTAATAGCAGGTTCTATGAAAAAATAAAATAAAGTATTAATTTGATTTAAAAAAAAAGAAGATAATAAATTAACCAGTATCAAAAATGAAAAGAGTAATTCCACCTCTAATAAAGTGGAAATTAAGGCAATAGCCAGGAGCTATTTTGCCCAAGTATATGACAATAAACGTGACAATCTAGGTGAAATGGATGAATATTTACAAAAATATAATTGCCTAGATTGACAAAAGAAAAAACATAATACTTAAATATATTTTTCACACAAATAAAACTAGATCTAAACAATTGGAAAAACATTAATTGCTTTATGGGTAGGCTGTGCTAATATAATAAAAATGACAAACCTACCTAAATTAATTTACTTATTTACTGCCATACCTATCAAAATACCAAAAAGCTATTTTGTATAACTAGAAAAAAATAATAACTAAATTCATCTGGAAGAACAAGGGATCAAGAATATCAAGGAAAGTAATGAAAAAATGTTATGGATGAGGGCCTAGTAGTACCAGATCTTAAACTTTACTATAAAGCAATGATCATCAAACTAAACTGGTACTTTATCAAACACTAAAATTGCTATAGACCAGGGGTAAATGACCTAAGAAATCTAGTGTTTGATAAATCTAAAGATCCCAGCTTTGGGGATAAGAACTCACTATTTGACAAAAACTTCTGGGAAAACTGGAAAACAGTATGGAAAAAATTAGGTTTAAATCAACATCTCACATCCTATACTAAGATATGTTCAAAAATGGGTATGTGACTTAAACATAAAGTGATATTATAAGAAAATCAGGTGAACATAAAATAGCCTACCTGTCAGATCTATAGAGAAGGGAATAATTTAAGACCAAACAAGAGATAGAGAACATTACAAGATGTAAAATGAATAATTTTGATATTAAATTAAAAAGATTTATACAAACAAAACAAATGTAACCAAGATTAGAAGAGAAGCAACAAACTGAAAAAAATTTTTATGACAAATTTCTCTGAAAAAGTTCTCATTTCTCAAATATCTACAGAACTAAGTCAAATTTATAAGAACCCCTCCACCCCCAATTGACAAATGGCCAAGGGATATGAATAGGTAGTTCTTAGAGGAAGAAATCAAAGTTATCAATAATTATATGAAAAATGTTCTAAGTTCTCATGATTAGAGAAGTACAAATCAATACACCTCTGAAGTATCACTTTACACCTAGGAGATTGACTAATATGACAGTAAATGAAAATAATAAATGTTGGAGAGAATGTGGCAAAATTGAGACACTAATGCATTGCTGGTGGAGTTGTGAATTGATCTAACCGTTCTGGAAGGCAATTTGGAATTATGCCCAAAGGATTTTTAAAAAATGAATGCCTTTTGATCCAGCAATACTAGTTCTGTATCCCAAAGAGATAAAAAATAATGATGGACTTATTTGTACAACAAATATTTATAGTTATGCTTTTTGTGGTGGCAAAAAAATTGGAAATTGAGGGAATGTCCCTCATTTGGGAAATGGCTGAACAAATTGTAGTATATGGTGGTGATGGAATACTATTGTGCTATAAGGAATGATGAAATGGTTGATTTATATAAGAACTGAAAAGACCTATATGAACTGATGTGGAGTGAAATAAGTAGAACTAGTAGAACATTTTACACAGTAACTGAAATATTGTGGGACAATCAAATGTAATAGATATTGCTACTGAGAGCAATATAATGATCCAGGACAATTCTGAAGGACTTATGAAAGGAATAATATCCACATCTAGAGAAAGAACTATTGGAGTAGAAATGCAGAAAAGAAAAAAACATGATTTGTCACTTGTTTATTTGGGCACATGATTTAGGGTTTTGGTTTAAAAGATTACTCTGTTATAAAACTGAACAATATTGAAATAGGTTTTGAGGGATAATACATGTAAAACTCAGTGGGATTAGTTGTCAACTATGGGAGAGTGGAGAAAAAAGGGAGGGAGACAACATGAATTATGTAACCTTGGAAAACTTATTTGTAGATTTGTTACTGGAATAAAATAAAGAAAATTAAAAAAATAACAGAGTAATATCTACACTCACTGCTTCACAGGGCTTTTGTGAGGACTAATAAAACAGTCAACATTTATCATGTGCCTATCATCTACCAGAAACTAGGCAAAGCATTAGAACATATAGGCTAATAGGTATGAAAAGACAATAACCATAAAACCTTAGATAAATTGGAATTATTAATAAAAGGACTTTGAAGTCTTTTTCAAGAGCTTTAGATTTTGGTAATGATACCATGAATTCTTTATAATATCTCATTTTATTTTCAACTTTTGATTCTTTTTTCCCCTTGATACAGTTTATTATGAGCCCCACATTTGTGCTTATGCAGAAAAGGATGGTTTTCTCTTCACAGTTGGAAAAGGAGAGGGCTATGTCCAAAGGTGGGCAGCTAGTATGGGGAGTAAACTCACAGCAATGCCATGGAAGGGTAAGTTGAAAGAATTGGAATCATTTAGCCTAGAGAAGATAGGATTGGATGCGTGGAGGTGAAGACTTTATTTAAATATTTGAAAGATTATCATTTGGAAGACTTGTTTTGTTTAGTCCCAGAGACCATAACTAAGACCAGGATGTTGAAGTCAAAGGACAGTAGAACTCTGACACTAAGACCACTTTATATATTTAATGTCCTGTTTTGGGAGATAATGAGTTCCCTGTCTCTAGCTGTATAGAAACACAGGCTGGTCAGATATTTATCAGAAATGTTGTCAGATTCATACTTCAGGGTAGATACTTCACAGTGTTTCTTTCAATTCTCACATTCTGTGATTCCTGTTCACTGATATCAACTTACCAATATCCAAAACTTACAGAAAGACTTGTACCAAGATACTTTCTCCAAAATTAATGTAAACTTTTCAAATGACTACTTTATTATATCTGAGCCCCATCTCCTTAGTTTGTATTTCATGATTTTTTTCATTTTTTAAAAACATTTATTAATATTCATTTTTAACCTGTTTACATACTTTATGCCCCTACTTTCCCCTTCTCCCTCCCAGCCCCGCTCTCCCCCCCCCCCTTGGCCGATGCACATTTCCACTGGTTGTAACATGTGTCCTTGTTCAGTGCCTATTTCCACATTGTTGTTAGTTGCATTGGGGTGGTAGTTTCTAGACCACATCCCCAATCATGTCCGCCTCAGCCCATGCATTCAAGCAATTGATTATCTTCTATGTTTCCTCTCCTGCAGATCTTCCTCTGAATGTGGGTAGCGTCTTTACCATAAATCCCTCAGAGCTGTCTTGTGTCATTGCATTGTTGCTGGTACAGAAGTCCATTACATTCGATTTTACCACAGTATATCTGTTTCTGTGTACAGTGTTCTTCTGGCTCTGCTCCTTTCACTCTGCATCTGTTCCTGGAGGTCTCTCTAGTTCGCCTGGAACTCCTCCAGTTTATTATTCTTTTTAGCACAATAGTATTCCATCACCCGCATATACCACAGTTTGTTCAGCCATTCCCCAATTGAAGGACATACCCTCATTTTCCAGTTTTTTGCCACCACAAAAAGCACAGCTATAAATATTTTCGTACAAGTCTGTTTATTTATGATCTCTTTGGGGTACAAACTCAACAATGGTATGGCTGGATCAAAGGGCAGGCATTCTTTTATAGCCCTTTGAGCATGATTCCAAATTGCCAGCCAGAATGGCTGGATCAGTTCACAGCTCCACCAGCAATGCATTAATGTCCCAATTTTGCCACATCCCCTCCAACATTCATTGCTCTCCCCTTCTTTTATTTTAGCCATTCTGCTAGGTGTGAGATGGCACCTCAGAGTTGTTTTGATTTGCATTTCTCTAATTATTAGAGATTTAGAACACTTTCTCATGTGCTTATTGATACTTTTGATTTCTTTACCTGAGAATTGCCTATTCATGTCTCTTGTCCATTTTTCAATTGGGGAATGGCTTGATTTTTTATACAATTGATTTAACTCCTTGTATATTTGAGTGATTAGACCCCTGTCAGAGTTTTTTGTTATAAAGATTTTTTCCCAATTTGTTGTTTCCCTTATGATTTTGACTACATTATTTTTGTTTGTACAGAAGCTTTTTAGCTTAATATAATCAAAACTATTTAATTTACATTTTGTAATTTTCTCTAACTCTTGTTTGGTTTTAAAATCTTTCCTTTCCCAGAGATCTGACAGGTATACTATTTTGTGTTCACTTAATTTATTTATAGTTTCCCTCTTTATATTCAGGTCATTCACTCATTCTGAATTTATCTTGTTGTAGGTTGTGAGATGTTGATCTAAACCTAATCTCTCCCATATTGTTTTCCAAATTTCCCAGCAGTTTTTGTCAAATAGTGGATTCATGTCCCAAAAGTTGGGCTCTTTGGGTTTATCATACATTGTCTTGCTGATGTCATTTACCCCAAGTCTATTCCACTGATCCTCCCTTCTATCTCTTAGCCAGCACCATATTGTTTTGATGACTGCTGCTTTATAGTATAGTTTAATGTCTGGTACTGCTAGGCTCCCTTCCTTCACATTTTTTTTCATGATTTCCCTTGATATTCTTGATCTTTTGTTATTCCAAATGAACTTTGTTATAGTTTTTCCTAATTCAGTAAAAAAGTTTTTTGGTAATTTGATAGGCATGGCACTAAATAGTTAAATTAATTTGGGTAGAACGTTCATTTTTATTATGTTAGCTCGTCCTACCCATGAATAATTAATGGTTTTCCAATTGTTGAGATCCAGTTTTATTTGTTTGGAAAGTGTTTTATAGTTGTTTTCATATAATTGCTGTGTTTGTTTTGGTAGATAGATTCCCAAGTATTTTATATTGTCTAGGGTGATTTTAAATGGTGTTTCTCTTTCTACCTCTTGCTGCTCTAATGTGTTAGAAATATATAGAAATGCTGATGATTTATGTGCATTTATTTTGTATCCTGCAACTTTGCTAAAGTTGTTGATTATTTCTACCAGTTTCTTAGTTGATTCTCTAGGATTTTTTAAGTAGACCATCATATCATCTGCAAAGAGTGATAGCTTAGTCTCCTCATTGCCTTTTTTTCATTTTTTGATATATTGTTTTTCAAATTTTCTTGAGTTATTTAATGTATTTCCCATCTTTTGTCTTTTCAAATAAATTTTAAATTCCATTAGGGCATATAGTCCTATGCCATTTTTATCTTCCCACTCCTCACACCTGTTAACTAACAAAGTACTTTGCATTCAGTAGGTATTCAATAAATGTCATTGTCTCCATTGGAGACGAACAATAAAAAAATGGAAAGTGCTGATATCTATAAGCTTTAATTTAAATACTCATTGGAACTTTTTTACAGTAGGCCATAAGTTATGTTCCCGATAGAATGAAGTCATCTGTTTTTCATTTCAGAAATCTTAGCCCAATAGTCAATGTTGGAGGGGTCGATAGCCACTATAATACTATTTTGAGGGACCATTTTGAAAAGCAATTTAGAATTATGTAAGTACACTACCTAAAATGTTTATATCCTTTGAACTAGATGACATTATTCTAAGGAGCCATTGGTAAAAAAGAAAGTCCCCTATATATACCAAAATATTTATAGCTGCACTTTTTTGAGATCACAAAGAATTGGAAACAAAGTGGATGCCCATCGACTGAGGAATAGCCAATGAATTAGAGTAAGTAAAAGTGATTGAATATTACTGTGTTGTAAGAAATAATGTTTGAAAAGATAGAGAAGCATGGAAAGATCTTCAGGTACTCATACAGAGTGAAATATACCCAGCCAAGTAAACAATGTATACAGTAACTACAATAATGGGAATGGAAATAACAATCATACACTAAAAAAATGAATATAACAAAATTCAAATGAAGAAATATGAGAAGACACCCCCCAATCTGCCCTTTCATGGAAGTATAAGATACACTGTTATTGTACATTGAGTATTTTCAGACTTTTTCAATGTATTGATCAGTTGGGGTGATTTTAAAAAATACAATTTGTTATATGGGATGGCTCTCAGGTGGGGAAAAGGATACCTAGATAACTATGATGATATAAGAAGCAGAAGACATCAATAAAAGCTTATTTTTTAAAAAAAAGAATGACTATACTCGTATTTTTTCCCATGGCAAACTTCCAGAAGCCACGTGAATTTTGTAATGAGAAATGCTCAACTCATCACTCCAGAGATCCAGACCTCTTGCTTTCAAACAAAGTACAGGAGGGAATTCTTCAGTTATTGGAACCCAACTGCTGAAGGCCTAGGTCAGTCATTTCCCATTGTCTGGATTTCAAGGAGAAAATCATTTGGTGGAGGTCAGGAAGGAGTCACAAAGTGATGATGAAGGGGTAAGTTATGGGCGATGAGATTAATTCTCACCTCTATCAGTGGTCCTTTGTGTGACCCTGGGAAGGGCTTTCTACACCTTGGTAACTCAGATCCCTCATCTGCAAATCAGTGAGGTCTCTGCTGCAGGCTTTGAAGAATGCTGTGAGGTGGAAGGAGCTAATATGGAGGGAATGAAAGGCACAGGAGGTCAGAGAGATATTATTATTGCACACATTTTGTATTCATAAGGTTACAGCTTGAGGTGGCACTCTGTCAGGTTAGTTAGATTTTTTTTCCAAGTCTCTGAGCAAGTAATGAATAAAAAAGTAATAATGTATTGTGTCCCACCTGCTGTTCTTTAAACTATAGTTAAATTTCCCCTGCTGATTTCTTTTCCATTAATCCTCATTTCTGTGTAAGAATATCTTTGGAAAATTGCTGATATAGCAGTTAAAAATATTTTCTTGGCAACTCCTTTTGAAGTGTAATTGAATTAAAGTGCCCTTTTCTTATCTTATGCCTGTAAAAGAATTACATTTTTTGGGGAGGGGTTTCCCCTCTCCTAAAAAAGGGAAATAAAATGAATGATTTATTCTTTTCCTCCACACATCATTATTTCAAGATAGTGTGTGTGTGTGTGTGGGGGGGGGGGTTGTGTGAGTGGGTTGGAAGAGGAAAATAGAAGTTTGCAGTTAAGACTATTAGCATTAAATAATGTGTCAAAAATATTACTGGAACAACATAGTGTCCATATGAGGTCTGTTGTCTTCTAGCTGGTCATCAGGCATAGAGGAGATGCTAAAAAATTAAATATCTTGTGGGTTAAAGCACTTTAAAATGAATTTCCATTTGGCATTTATTTATGACTTTATTACTCCCTTAGAAATTTGGAATTCAAAAGTAAAGGGAATTTTTCCCCAGAATATTTCAAGGTTGATTGAAAACAGAATGATCACTTTTTCCTCTTCTGGCTCTAGGGACATTTCCTGGAATCCAGGATTCATTTTATCCTATTCCTCCACTTTCTTTAGGTAGTTTATAGAAGCAAGAATAAGATAAGTAGAGAATTCTAGAATTGGAAATTGCTTCCATCTGTTTATGAAGCATTTCTGGGGCAATCAGTATTTATTAAATGCCTACTATGTGTCAGGTTACTATATGCCAGGCCTTATGCTACATGATGGAGACAACAAAAGCAAAAACAAAAATAATCCCTATAATCAAGGAGCTTATGTTCTATTTAGGAAGATACACCAGTTTATAATATTTAAAATTCCTTTACCTTGAAAAAATAAAAGCTGAATAGAAAATTTGACATTCAAACAGAAGACTCAAGAGAAACATAAAAAGTCAAGTATGACAAGAGTGGTTGAGCACTTAACCCTCATTCTCACAAGAATTGCTTCAAACAGGAAAGAAAAAAATACATACATATATATATATATATAAACATCTATATCATATATACACACATGTAGATAATGTGTATGTACAATGTTTAATAATATATAAATAAACTATACATATATGTGTATATATACATACATACATATACATACATACGCACACACTATTGGGCATAGAAATGTAACTTACCCAATAGGGAAGTAGGAGGGAAATAGGATATGACAAAGGTGAGATGATCATAAAAGGGAGGTCAGATTAAGGGGAGGGAGTGGTTAGAAGCAAAATGGACTTTTGAGGAGCAGTGAGAGAGAGAGACAGTAAGAAAAAGAAGAAAATGAGATGGAGGGAAATATAGAGTAATCATAACTGAGAGTGTGAATGGGATGAGCTCACCCATAAAATGGAAGGAGATAGCAGAATAAATTAGAAATCAGAATCCAACAATATGTTGTTTACAAGACACACCAGAAACATAAAGTCACATATATGGTTAAAATAAAGGGCTAGAACTGAGTCAAATAAACTTCAGCTGAAGTTAAAAAAAAAGTAGAGGTAGCAATCACGGTCTTAGACAAAGTAAAAGCAGAAATAGATTTAATTTAAAAAGTTAAATGGGAACTACATTATGCTAAAAGGAACCATAGACAATGGAGTAAAAAAAATACAGCAAGTTTCTCTGAAAAAAGGCATTTCTCAATATACTGAATATAAAATGGAGTCAAATTTATAAAAAAGAAGAGCCATTCCTCAATTGATAAATGGTCAAATGAGATAAGTAGACAGTTTTCAGAAAAAGAAATCAGAGTTGTCCATGGTTATATTTAAAAAAATGTTGTAAGTCTCTACTGATAGATAAATACAAATAAAGCAAAGATACCAACTCACACCTATTAGAAATGGCAAATTCTAGAAGAGATGATACATTGATACACTAATGAATTACTGATGGAGTAGTGAACTATTTCAACCATTCTGGAGAACAGTTTGGAATTACGCTCAAAGGGCTATAAAACTGTGCATACCCTTTGGCTCAACAATACCACTATTAGGTCTGTATCTCAAGGAAGTTAAAAAAAAGGAAAAGGACCTATAAGTACAAAAATATTTATAACAGTTCTTCATATGGTGGTAAAGAACTGGAAATCAGGAGGATGCTCATAATTGGGGAATGGCTTAACAAACTGAGGCATATGATTGCTATGGAATACTATTGTGTTATGTGAAATGACTCAGGGAGTGGTTTTAGAAAAGTAAGACAAGACCTACATGAACTACTGCAAAATGAAGTGAGAAAATCTAGGAGATCATGTATACAGTAACAGCAATAGTGTAATGATGATCAACTGTGAAAGACTTGGCTACTCTGGTCACTATAATGATCCAAGAAAATTCCAGAGGATTTACGATGAAAAACGCTATCTACCTCCAGAGAAAGAACTGATGAACTCTGAGGGCAACTTAAAGTACATTCTTCTTACCTTATTTTTCTTGCTTTTTAAAAAAATTTAGTTAATATGGAATTATATTTTGCATGATTTTATATGCATAATTAATATAATATTGCTTACCTTCTCAGCAGGTGGGAGGTAGGGGGAGATTTTGACAAGCCAAAAGTTAAAAATAAATTAAAATTAAAAATTCTTTTACTATCAATCACTTATTTTCATCTCAAAAATGGTGCAGTAGATTGATTAATAAGACCCAGAGTTGTAGGATAATAGACCTGGTGTTGGAGGGGACTTGAGGTGTCATTTCTTCCTACCCTGATTTCACAATTGAGAAATTGAGGCCAGAGAGGCATAGTGATTTGCCTAGGGTTATACAGGAAATTTGTAACAGAATCTGAATTTGAGATAAAATCTTCTTCCTCCACAAATAGTGCTCCCTAGTGTACCACATAGAGGACCTTGAATCCCAGCTTTGCCATTTATTATCTTCCTGTGTCACCTTGAATTAATCATATCACTTGGATTTAATTTCCTTATCTATAAAATGAGAGGATTTGACTAAATGACTTGTGAGGCTTTTTTCCCTATTCTAAATCTATGATCCTTTACTCCTGTCTATATGTGTGCCTTTGCCAGAAATGACACCAGTATCTTCTCAGGCTAGTTTTGATAAATATCAACAAGTAATTTATTTAACCATTTACTTGGTGCAAAATTAGTGAGTAACCTTCCTCAACTTCAGGTTGTCCATTTGTAAAGTAGGTAATGATGTAATTAGCCTAAGGGTAGCTGCTACTTTTGATTAAGTCCAGGACTGGCTTTTTCCTCACTTATTTTTAAAATCTATTTGTCCCTTCAGGCCATCTGTGAAAGTCTCTTCATTTTGACAATAGCTAGAGGTATCCTTTAGTTAGGCATATCTATCCATTCATCCATCTATCTATCCAACCAAATGCTTATTTGCTCTTTTATATAACTTATCTTCTCTATTGCATAAAATTAATTTCCTCATGAATTTCCTAACAGTCCTTCCCTTATCCTCTCCTAAATTAGAGAGTTTTCTAAAAACTTGAAACAAAACAATTCTTTATATGAGCATCTAGTGTCAAGAGCAAAATCAGACAGTTCCAAGCAGATACTCCAAGAGATTATTTAAGATAACTTATATTTAGGGGTTATTGCTGGGTGCTTTTGGAGTTTGAGACATCAAGTCAAAGACCAATAGGCCCTACACTATGATTCTTTGAGTCTCTAATCATCATGGGATGTCTTACTTCACCATAAAATCCTTCAGCCATCCAGGCTAATAACCTGATCACAGTTGTTTATAACATCATAGAATATCAGAGCTGAAAGGGATTTTGATGGTTATAGAGTTTGGTAGCTTAGAGGAGCTGTTAGATCTTGTTGCTGAGACTTGCTTCCTGTGTGATCTTGGTTGAGTCTTTTACCTCATAAGGCCTCACTTTCCTCCTCTGTAAAATGAGGACTAGACGACCTTTGAGATCTCTTTCAGCTCTAGAGCTAAGATTCTATGATTTTGTTAACATAGGCTAATTTGTGTAATATAGATGAATATGAACAAGAATCCCCTCTATGACATCTCTAATAAGTGGCCATTCAGTACCTACTTGGAGACTTTCTAGTGGTATTTATTCTATTACCAACAAAGGAAGTCTATTCCACTTTTAAAGAGCTCAAAGTTTTAGCAATTTCTTTTCTAACAACAACCTTAAATCTGCCTCTATAACTGGCTCATTGTTTTTGGTATTATTCTTTAGGTCTAGATGGAATCCCTCTTATTTATCATAACCTTTGAAATATTTGAAAACAGCTACCATGTCCCTCTAATGGCTTATCTCCAATACTTAACATCTCTAGGTGCTCCAACCTATTTAATTGTGGTCTTTCTTAGTCTTTTTTTTTATCATTCTGGTTGCCCTCTCTGGACATGAATGAATGAATCAACAGATGAAAAAGTATTTATTAAGTGCCAAGCACTGTGCTAAGCATTGGAATACAAATACATAAAGATAATTCCTGTCTTCAAAGAGCTCACATTCTCATAAGGAAAGACAACATATTAAGGAAGGTTATTCAAAGAAGGTCATTTTGGGCTGGGATCATGATTGGAGCTATAGGTTAATTATTTTATAATTAATATTGGCCCACAATATACCATTAAGATGGTCAGAGAGTAATGGTGAGATGGGAGAACTCTCATCAATTAGAAGTGTAAATCTCTGGGGTGGGCCAGAGTGTGGGAGGCATAGCATGGAGATGACTGGGATGCAGCTTCAAATAGTGTTTTCTCTAAAATATGGCAGCTGGGACTTTGAGTGAGCTAGTGATTTTATACCCAACTGTACAGAATAGATTGAATGGCAGATGTCAAGGAGCCAAGAATTTAATGATGCAAAAATGCTAAGAACAGAGGACAATATAAGCACTACTTATCACAGGTGTACTTTTATTTCAGTCCCTGTTGCTTTGTGCTGAAATATTGTATGAGTAATAGTGGGGTACTCTACTAGTGTCTTACTAGGATACTTTATTGTGATGTGGAGGTAATGCTAGATTATCAGGGGTTATACCAGTAAAATGCAGGAACTGGCAGCTTTTACCAATCCTTTAAGAATGCATCTGATGGTGGCTGTTGCCAGTGACCAACCACAATAAATTTTGAGATATTTGTCAATAGGTTAAGGGCAGCTTGGTGCTACAGTGCCTAGAGTGACAGGCCTGGAGTTAAGAAGGCTCTTCTTCCTGAATTCAAATTTAGTCTTAGTCACTTGCTAGCTCTGTTATCCTAGGCAAGATACTTAACCCTATAAAAGGAAATGGCAAAACAACCTGGTATCTTTGCCAAGAAAACCCCAAATGGGGTCACGAAATCAGACATGACTGAAAGCTAATTGAACAACAATATCAACAGATTGGCTTCAGATGTAATGGGGGGAAAGGGGGTTTTATTTGGTAAATATATTAAAAGGTTGGTTGCCAGGGGATTTATCAATCCCCAATTAAGGAATAATCTCAAGTTAAAATGACTTTTACGGAAGTTTATTTACAAATGAGAAGAGAGTGGAAGTAGAGCGATGAGAAGAGGATAGAATAAGAGATTTGTATTAAAGTCTGGGCTTTACTCCGGAGGCCCAGCCAGAGCCTAAAAGTCAATCAACAAGGATTTTAGCCACAAGGGCTTCTCCCAATCAAGGGAGCCTCCCAGAGGCTAGTACCTCCTGGGAGGTTAAAGGAGTCAGCCTTCTTCACTCACCACATATAGTTCTAAGAGAGAGATTTAAAGCAATCCCACCAAGGTCTCAGTGTCCCAGGTCCAGTGCTCCTCCATGTCCAAGCAAGAATCAGAAGAGACCCTGGCCCATTCAACTCTCTCTTTTTAAAGGGGCCTCTTTTGTGCCATTTCCTGTGTCTTCCTCTTAGTTTGCATGTCCAATCACAACAGATGCTTTTCTTAGGACTACCCAGGAGGTAGTCAGTAAATTCTGATTTGTTACTCACTCTAGCACATGTGGGTTACAGACTACCCAACTTGTGAGTTAAGTGAAGATGTTTTCACCTTTGGTGATTAAATCTAAAGATGGGCAGGGTAGATTTGATCTCATTAGCACACAGAGTAATATTATTTTAAATAATTTAAACATTTATTATTTAAATACACTAAATAAAATAAACAAAATGATTGAAATAAATTTAAATAATTTATTTATCTTGCCATACAACTCTCTATAATAGGAGGATTTTGACATGCATTGATGAAGGAACTACCCAAAATGACAAAATCACAAATTCTCAAAGTATCAAAATACGTAGGGTAGAGATTAAACATTTATAGAGTGCCTACTATGTGCCAGGCACTGTGCTAAGCACTTTACTTAAAATTTTTTATTTAATTATTAATTTAGAATATTTTCCCATGGTTCCATGATTCATGTTCTTTCCCTCCCCTCCTCCCAACCTCCTCCTGTAGCCAAGGTGCAATTCCACTGGGTTTTACATGTGTCATTGATCAAATTTTATTTCTATATTATTGATATTTGCATTAGGGTGATCATTTAGAGTCTACATCACCAGTCATATCCCCATCAAGCAAAACCAATGCAACCAAAATCAGAAGGGAAGCAACAAACTGGGAAAAAAAATCTCTATAACAAAAACCTCTGACAAAGGTCTAATTCCTCAGATCTACAAGGAGCCAAATCAATTGTACAAAAAAGCAAGCCATTCCATAATTGACAAATGGACAAGTGATACGAACAGGCAATCTCCAGACAAAGAAATCAAGACTATCAATAAACACATGAAAAAGTGCTCCAAATCTTTTAAAATCAGAGAAATGCAAATCAAAAGGACTCTGAGGTATCACCCCACACCCAGCAGATTGGCTAACATGACAGCAAAGAAAAGCAATAAATGTTGGAGGGGATGTGGCAAAATCAGGACACCAATACATCGCTGATGGAGTTGTGAATGGATCCAACCATTCTGGGAGGCAACCTGGAACTCAGCTCAAAGGGCTCTAAAAGACTGGTTGCCCTTTGACCCAACCATATCACTGCTGCATTTGCACCCCAAAGAGACCATAAGGAAAAAGACTTGTACAAAAATATTCACAGCCTCACTCTTTGTGGAGGCAAAAAACTGGAAAATGAGGGGATGCCCCTCAGCTGGGGAATGGCTGAACAAATCGTGGTATCTGCTGGTGATGGAATACTGTTGTGCTCAAAGGAACAACAAACTGGAGGAATTCCATGTGAACTTCAATGTCATCCAGGAATGGATGCAGAGTGAAAGGAGCAGAACCAGGAGAACTTTGTACATGGAAACAGACACACTGTGGCACAATCAAATGCAATGGACCTCTCCACCAGCAGCCATACAATGACACAGGACAACTCCGAGGGACCTATGAGAAAGAATGCTATTCATATCCAGAGAAGGAACTGGGCTGTACATCTGTCACTCTCAAAGACCATTCTCTGTAACTCCAGGATCCCTGCGGATCTGCCCCACTTTGGGCCTCTCTTCCCACTCTGATTGGTGCTCCTTTCCCAACTCTCCCTGATCCAAGAAGTCCTAAAGTAATGAGCCATTCACTGAGCTGAGGGAGCTTCCAGGCTGCCTGGATCAGTGGAACAGAGGGAGGAGCTAAGCCTAAGCACTTTAGAAATATTATCTGTTTAATCCTTACGTTGACTCTTCTAGGTAGGTTCTCCTATTAACCCTGTTTTTCAACTGAAGAAACTGAGGCAAAGTTTAGATGTCTTTTTTGGAATCACAATGTTAGTTAAGTGTCTAAAGTCAGATCTGAACTCATCTTCTTGATTCTAGGCTCAGCATTCTATCCACAATGCTACCTTGCTGCTAATAAATGATCTTTTCTTCATCTTGGCAAGTTTTGGTTTATAGGGAGATTTTACATATAGCTTCCATGCGTTACCAATTTTCAAAGAACTAGGTAAAATGTACTTGGTGTTAATAATACATTAAACTGAATTTAACTTTCATTTGATTATTGAGCAGTGAATTTCACATCTTGCAATGTATGAGAGTTATTATGGATATCAGCTGTTTTTATAATAGTAAGATGCACTTAATAGAGATTTTCCCATTAATGAGTCCACATAAGATCATAGAATTATAGATGTATAGATGCTGGAAGGAACCTTAAAAACAACTGATTCCAGCCTCCTCATTTTACAGATGAGGAAACTGAGATCTAAAGAAATTAGGTGACTTGTACCATAAACCACAAGGATCAGAAGCAGAATTTGAACCCAGAAAACAGAAAAGATTCCTTTCTTTTGCAACATGGATTCTTTGGACAGGTTACATCATAGAGAATTCTGTGTTGAAGGATAATTGGATGGAGGTAGTGGTGTTGAGTCTCAAATCTAACAATAAATTCATAGACTGGTTTCTATGCAATACTTGATACCAGGGAAGACCTAAGTAAGAGAATTTTTTTAACCTTTACCTTCCATCTTAGAATCGATACTGTGTATTGGTTCTAATGCAGAAGAGTTGTAAGGGTTAGGCATTGGGGGTTAAGTAACTTGCCCGGGGTCACACAGCTAGGAAGTATCTGAGGCCAGATTTGAACCCAGGACTTCTTGTCTCTGTGTCTGGCTCTCAGTCCTCTGAGACATCCAGCTGCCTCCCTCTTCCACCCCAGTAGTATAATTCTAATGGGAATTAGTGAGAAAAATCTTGGATTTCTAATCAGGTTATCCAGAGTGGGAAACCAGGATCTGAGCCAAGAAATCAGGCAAAATGAGTCACCCATGTCAGGGCTCAGGACTCTGTTAATTCTAGTGGCTAATTTAAATGCCTACCATTTGTACCAGTCTCAGACACCAACATTTTTGTAATTTTCTATACCCATTGATGAGGGTGGAGGTTAGCAGAGGGAACCCATAGAAGATAGAAATGGAAAACACTGAAAAACATTGGAAAATGGGGATTGACACCAAATTCGTAAGGGTAATAAATTGTGGACTTAATGGATTTTCAAAATTATTTGTAGGTTTGGACTGCACAAATTAAATTATGCTCCCAAATGAGGTTTAATTTATGCTAATAGTGTACAAAAGGTGAAATGTTTAACAAATACCAGTCACCTATGGATAATTATAAAGCATAAATTAATTTTATGTTTTCCTTACTTTATCATGATTCCTGTTACATTTTTAATAAAATGTGAATGAGTGTGGGATCTGACACTTAAAATGATATCCATTTGTTCCCTCAGAAGAAATACCATTGATATCAAAGAGGTTACTATTTCCATTAATTTCTCTTGTTAAAGAGATCCAGTTAACTTTATTACATGTGCAGTACAGAAGAGAAGCATGATATAGTTAGTTAAATGAGTATAGGTTTTATCGTCAGGAAGACCTGAATTTGAATCCTACCTTTGCCACTGTGGGCTTGCTAATCACAAACTCTTTGAATTTCAGTTTCTTCATCTATAAAATGGAACTGATAGTTCTTTTTGGAAAATTTTATTTAATTAATTTATTTAGAATATTTTTCCATATTTTTCCATGGTTACATGATTCATGTTCTTTTCCTCTCCTTCCTCTTTCCCCCTCCTGTAGCTGATGCACAATTCCACTGGGTTTTACATGTGTCCTATTTCCATATTAGTGATATTTGTATTAGGGTGATTCTTTAGCATCTACATCCCCAATCATATCCCCATCAACCCGTGTGTTCAAGCAGTTGTATTCCTTCTGCGTTTCTGCTCCCACATTTCCTTCTCTGGATGTGAATAGTGTTCTTTCTCATAAGTCCCTCAGAGTTGTCCTGGATCATTGCATTGCTGCTAGTGGAGAAGTCCATTATATTTGATTGTACCACAGTGTATCAGTCTCTGTGAAGAATGTTCTCCTGGTTCTGTGGAGCTCATAGTTCTTGCAGCATCTACTTTGGGGCAGCTAGCTGGCATAGTAGATAGAACACTGGGTTGGAATTAGGAAGACTCATCTTTGGGATTTCAAATATTACCTCAGACACTTCCTAGTTGTGTGATCTTTGGTAAGTCACTTAATCTTATTTGCCTCAGTTTCCTCATCTGAAAATGAACTAGAGAAGGAAATGGCAAACCACTTTAGTGTTTGCAAGGAAACCTCAAATGGGATCATGAAGAATCTGAAATGACTGAACAACAACAGTATCTGCTCCAACAAGATTACTGCATCTCTACCTTGAAAATGTATGCAAATTTTAAAATCCACATACTGTAAATTCCTGTTATTATTATTTATATCCAACAATTATGAAATAATAGCTGACAGGTACATTTGAAAATCAGAATTACTGTCTGCAAATGGACATATTTTCTCATAATTGTATATTCCCAAATTAGTATTTTTTAAACCTGGAGTTCTTATTTCATTGTTATTTCAGCTGTGACTATTTACACAGACACTTGGAACATTTTCTCTGTAATATGATCAGAATAATTCAGATCGATTTGATGTAAATAATTCAGAAATGCTAATGAAACTTCCAGCCTGGTAGCATGGTAAGATATGGATGTATTCTCCATGGGGCCCAGTTGCTTTTTAGCACAGTGAAAAGATCCCCTGAAATGTGTGACAGCTTCCTGAATAAATAATTTGGTTTGTGGCCATGTTGTCTCCATTCAGATTTCTTGTCCTACCCCAGAACCCTAAGGAAATTGGGCTTATGGTGAAATACTCATCAAAGAGTCATCCAGTTAATAGTGTCTGTTCTCTAACAGGTCCAGCCATTTCCAATTCACTTTCAGCTGAAAAGTTCATGTGAAAATGAAGGTTTGGGGGTTTTTGTGGTCTCTGATAGAAATGTTGACATATACTAATAGTGATATGAAGTTGATTTATATATACCCTTCATGACAAGGCAAAGCAAAATGCTGAAACAGATTGGTTTCACTCATTTTAATGTGACTCTACCAGGAGGTCTGGGGAAAACATATAACAACTTAAGGCATTTCATTAGCTCAGGATCAAAGATTGTAGATTGTAGAGCTGGAGAAGGCATTAAAGGTCTTCATTCAGAATAACCTCCTCATGTATGAATGAGAGAACCAAAGCTCAGGTGCATTTTGCTCCCTAATATGATCAGAATAATTCAGAGCAATTGGATGTAAATAATTTAGAAATGCTAATGAAACTTCCAGCCTGGTAACAGTCACAGATATGATTGTATTCTCCATGAGAGAATACATGTAATGGGGGACTGGCCCATGTGCAGAGAGCACTTCTGGTGCAAATTTCCCACAAAGAGGATATTAGAGAACCTCCTTCCAAGAGAGTAACAATGGTAGACAATGGAAATGTCTTAGAGAGAAGTGATTTGCTCAGGGTATACAGACAGTCATTAGAAGAGTGGGAATTAAAATAGACCCTCTGATTTAAAAAAATCCAGTATGAAAGAGATCCTCAGTGTCACAGGGAGGGGGATGAGGGGAGAGGGAAGACAATCACTTTCTTGTCTCCTTATTTCTCACTCAGGAGATAGACTCACTATTACTATCTTCATCTATATTTACGTCAGTGGTGCCCACACTCATGATGGTCCCCCCAAAGAAGTCTCTTCTAGGTGGATTCCTGCTCCTGTTGTCTTGATTGTGATTTTTTTCCCTGCTGTTACCAAGGTGACTCAAAAAGGCTTGAGATTTACAGCCATTTCCCCAATCCCTTTCTACTCTTTGACAATCTCTTTCCATCACTCTCATGGTGGCATAATGCATGTGTGACTAGAGAGTTCATGTGTATGTGGAATACTTTTACTACTGAGTGAGTGACCTTCCCTTAATGAAATATGGATTCCCAGGCTTGGAATACTTGATTAACTTGGCCCAGGTTTAAGCCCTGCAGTTTATTCTGCTTTCATTTACCTTCAAGTCTTTGGTTCCTCCTCTGGCCTTGATCCTTTGTGTTATTGTGCCTTCATCTGTGTTATGAGATGGGACTGGTCATCTGATTTCTTTAGTACTTTGGTATAGAAAATATTTCATCAAGTAACTTTTCCAGCAAACCCTAGCAATTAACCCATAATTGATAGTCCTGACTCAAGGATTGAGAGATTAAATAATTTGCCAAAGGGTCTCTGTCTGTCTGTCTGTCTGTCTGTCTCTCTCTTACAGTGCTGCTTTCCCAGTCATAATAGAGTTTGTAGCTCACACTTATATAGACTTAAGGTTTATAGAGTGATGCATTTCCAGTCCAAGGTCAAGGTCTCTTTCAACTCCTCCAAGTAGCTTATAAAAGCAGAATCTTGGGCCCCAGGTCTATCCTCTTGGTAATAGGTAGAAATAACTTTCCCTAAATCCATCTGAATCACTGACACAGTGGTATCCCCAGGAACTTGCCTCTAAAAATTCCCTGACTAGTGATTTCTTTGTTGCAGGCACAGCAGGCTGTGCTCAGCTCTCTGAGCTGAGGTTTCAATCTCCATCAATTCCTCCTGGGCTCTCCCCAGTACTCCATTCTTCCCTCTTCTTTTTAAAAAAATTTCCCCTCTGAAATCATACTTCAATATGTCAAGGATTCATGATTTTTGCCAAGGCAGGCATTCCTTCCTCTGATGTAGATTGCAACCCCTCTGCAGCTTTGTAGATTATCTTTAAAGGGGCTGTGATGGAAAAATTCATCACTCTAGCAAACCCGGGGATGAGTCTTTCCAAACAAAGTCAGCTAGTTTGGTCTTTAAACAGCAGAAACAAAATCCCTCACTGGCCTGTCTTTGGAGGCCATCACCTTAGCAGTACCTGCTAGAACCTGGAATAGTCTTTGGGATATGAGGGTCACCTTTACTCCATCATGAAGTCTTGGAGCAGGGTTTAAGTGTAAGACTTCAGAACCTATATGATCCATTCCTCAACTATACTTCCTTCCCCCATTTTTGTCAACCTACTGGGTAGCCTAGACCTTCCAACATCTAACCAGGTAGCACCATAAAATTCCATGTCCTTCCTCCCTTCCTCTTTTAACTACTATTCTAAGGAAGCTCTCCTCACCCCTGCCTCTTTCTGAGAGGCACTATGGATAATGGAGAACTGGTTTCTAAGCCAAGGAGATCTCAGTTCAAGTCTCCCTTCTGACACATACTGGCTGTGTCACCCTGGGCAAGTCACTTATCTCCTCAGTGCCCTAGATAATCCTCTAAGACTATTACAGAGATGATGTGGTCATGCACTAGTAGAGTGATTTACTTGACCCCATAGTTCTCTGTACTATTCCATTCATAGCTCTAGTCCTCTATATTTCTGTATGAACCTTTTGATTGAACAATTTCTCCTCATTAATAGGGATCATGGCTGACATACAGGTTCAGCTTTGAAAATCACTGCTTTTAGGATAAGGTGAGGGCTTCAGTCAGTCAATCAGTTACATGACTGTCCAACCTCCTTATTGGCACTCACTCTTGATACTGGCTTCTGCAAGCAGAATCTGGATTCTGCTCAGCTTCTAGTTTAAACGTGCTTCGGATCACCGTGACTCCCTGCTCCTGCCCTTGTCCTTGCTTCTGAAGGGCACTTGGGTACTTTCCTGGTTTCTGGGGATTTTTGTCCTGATTGACTCTTCCTAGTCCTCAATTGGAATACAGTGACTTCTGACTTCTCTGCTTCCTTGGCATTGTTTCCCTGGACCTAATATTGTCCCATCTCTACATGTCATAGCCCTGGTTCTGCTGCCCCACAGCAAGGCACATGGAACGAGTACTGGATCTGAAGTCAGAAGACTGAAGTTTAGATTCTGAGTCTGCCACTTACTAGCTGTGTGATCTCAGGTAAATCACTAAACTTAGAGAAGTTTCCTCATTTGTAAAATGGTAGAGTTGGACATCTAAAGTCCCCTTCCAACTCTACATCTATGGTCCTGAGAACCTGAGAGAAAACTGGTCTCCTGTGCAAGGATATGTGGGTTGTGTTTCTTCTTACATAATACTAGCATAAAATTATGGCACCAGATTCCAATTGTGTTTTAATTCCTTTGTCTCCAGCAAGGATATTGGAATCTGATGCCATACTTTTATGCCTCCCTTCTTCCTACCCTTTTCTCCTCCATGAGGAAAATATGTTGCATCCTAAAAGCTCTCTACTCTATTCCTTGGAGCATCTTTACTGGGATGGCTGCAGGATCCCTGGGGCCAGTGACTTCTGTTCTATCCCTATCCAGTGGTCGGTACTATGTTGTGGAGTGCTTCTTATTAAATGATTATGACTTTAAATACAATCCAAAAAATTCATAATGGTGGGTACGTTTGCCTGGGTGTGAGATTTAATGGTTGTTGGAAACTTTCAGTTGGAAAACTATCTCTTCCTATCAGCAATCCGACTCATTTATGATTTTAGGAGTTTTCCTGTGGAACAGAGAGGCTATTTGGCCAGGGTCACAAAAACAGTCTATTTCTGAGGCAGGAATTGAATCCCCATCTTTTTTACTTCAAGACCAGTCTGCTACCCACAACGCACTCTGAATACAGATATGTAAGAATGGAAAGTATCTTGTAATTTCTAGTGTTTGTTATGATAGCCCCCCAAAAGAAGCCTCTTATAGAAGTGTTAAAAGACATTATTGAAAAAGAAGCTCTGGGTAACATTGAATACTGTCAGGGGAGTAATGTTTGGACTGGGGACAGCTGGAACAAACAAAGTTATTAATGTATTCAAGATAAGAAAGATGATAGTTAGACATCTCTCAACTTCATTCCTCTTTGGGATCTACTCCTATCTTCTTGAACTTCTTTCCCCACCATTCCAGATCCCCCTACCCCTGGAATCTTCTGCTGGAAGTTCCTTTAGTCCTTCTAGTCCTGGAACCTCCCTTTTAAGAAAGGACCAGGTTAGTTATATTCACTAGGCTCCGCTCTTGACTTTCCAGTCTTCTTTCACTATCTTCTCCCTCTCCTTCCAAATGACTGTCTTCCCTTTGTTCCTCACTTTTCAGCTTCCTTTTAGGGATATTCTTCACTTATTGGAATATAAGCTCCTAGAGAATAGGTACTGTCTTTCTTTTTGCTTCTATTTCTATTCCCCCTGTTTGGCATAGAGTCTGGCATATAGTAAGCATTTAATGAATGCCCAGTAATTTGATTCCTATAGCTCTAAATAAGATTGCACCCAAAATATTCTACAGTGAGATGTAATTGCTTGGCATTATCTTGATACTGGATTTGGAGACCTAGGTTCTATGCTTACTTACTTCTGTAACTAACCATTTGCAGGGCCCTCAATTTCCTCATCTATAAAATAAGGAGAATGGACTAGATAACCTCTGAGTATTATCTTTATGCTCTACATCTATGATTGTCTGATATAATGTTGTCAGGCTATAGACCAGAGTAGGGAGCTTTTTCAGTAGGGATGGAAAAAATGGAACCAAAGGAGAAAGAGTGCCTTTCACAGTTCCATGTTCATAGATGTAGTGGATAGAATACTTGGGCATGGAGATAGGAAGACCTAAGTTCAAATCTGACCTGACACTTATTAGCTCTGTGACCCTGGACGAGTCATTTAACCCTATTTGCCTTCAGTTTCCTCACCTGCAAAATGAGTTGGAGAAGGAAATGGCAAATCAGTGTCTTTGCCAAGAAAATCCCAAATAGGGTGATGAGGAGGCAAGTTGGACATGACTGAAATGACTGAACAACAAGAACAAATTATACTCCACCCTCCCCCAACTCTTCTCTCCTTGCTTGATTGCAATTCCTATTGTTCTCTGGGGACTCCTTAATTCTTCCCAACACTTCTAAAAACATCCCTACTTATTTATATACAAGGACCACCCTCTGCACAGGTTCTGGGCAGTGTGTTTTGGGTTCTGATGTTCTAGAAGGCTATGGGTACCTCATCCTCTTAACCCTGCCATTTGGTTTCTCTTGTGTCCATTGTTGTAAGCTTTGCCACTTTCTGCCCTATATAAAAAAGTGAGGGAAGTGGAGAAAGAAAGCTGATTGATGTACCCCAAGGTGGTTTACTTAGCATCCCAGTCACAGAGCCAGAAAGGATTTCAAGATCATTTGAAGTCGGCTTGGTCTGGTGCCTGCTCCTCCCATTTGTATGTGTCCTATATCTTTATCTATTGTCGTCTGGCCATTCTAAGGAATGATGATCATACAGATTGTATTTCTGGCTGTTTTCCGAACAGCCAAGGGCTTTCTCATATGAGGTCATAGTCAGCCCAGATTGGCTTCATCTATGTCCTTAAGTTATTGACAAAGTGTTGACGACTAGAAGATTGAAAAAGTCACTGTGCTGCTGATGAGATGGAGGCTGCATGCTGAGAGGAGTGGGACCATTATTTCTTCCAGATAAACAAGCACCACAAATGGATTCATGCTTCTTTCCAGATTAACTATTTTCTGAAACTTTGCCTTTTTTTTTCTTTTTCTGGGAGTTGGCACAGAACATAGCTGGATAGTAACCATGACTTACTGCTCCTATTGCCTTTAATTTACCTAGTGACTCAGGGAACCCAGTATCACTTCTCCTTGCCTTAGTATCTCCATTTACAGAATAAGAATAAAATTGAATTCTTTGGAGGTGTAACCTTTTTAAGGAAACCCATATTCAGAATAAAGGAATTTATGAAAAAATAAATTAGGGATTTATTGCTAAAGAATTCTTTGTTTTCAAGTTATTTGCTGATGTTTAGACTGATGAAAAGATTTAGGGGATGGAGAGAACAAGAAAATTGTCTTCAGGTTTTTGAATGCCAATCACATAAAAGATAGATTTTGTAATAGCCTTCAAACTGGTCTCTCTGGTTACAAGTTCTCCCTTCTCCATTCCATCTTCCACAGTCTGCAAAATTAATATTTCTAATGTACGAAACTTACCATGTCATCCCCCCGCTTAGGAAGTTCCAGTGGCTTCCCATTTCCTCTCCACTAAAGTACAAACACCATTGTTTGGCATTTAAAGTCTTTTACATTCTGGTGTCAGCCTACCTTTTCCAGATTTTTAACACATTATTGCCCTTCATATATTTTATACTCTAGCCAACCTGGCCCATTTACTGCTCTCAGTCTGTGATTTTCCATTTCTCATTTTCTTTTATTCCATGCCTCTCTCCCTCCTCACCTCTATTACAACCTATTTTTATTTTTGTTGTTTGATTGTGTCTAAATTCTTTGTGGTTCCATTAGGGGTTTTCTTGACAGAGATGCTAGAGTGCTTTGTCATTTCCTTCTCCATCTCATTTTGCAGATAAAGAAATGGAGGCAAAAATGGTAAGTGACTTGCCTAGGATCATACAACTAGTAAGTATCTGAGTCCAGATTTGAACTTAGTTCTTCCTGACTTCAGGCTCTATTCACTAAGCCACTAAGCTACCCTATTAGAATCTTTAGTTTCCCTAAATAAATATTATAATATGAAATATAAATAAAAGGTCAAGTGCCACCTTCTGCATTTTCTCAGAACTACTAGTGTCCCTTAATTACCTTCAATTACTTTATATATTTTAAACATACTTATAAGTGTGCATGTTGTTTCCTTAGATAGAATGTAAGCTCCTTGAGGACAGGCTTTGTTTTGATCGGTGTGTATGTGTTTGTGTGTGCCATTGTGTTCCCAGAACCTAGCACAGTGTCTGGCAAATAGCTGCTTAATAAGATCTTGATTGATTGAATGATTGATTTTGTTCCTAGACGAATACTAGGTTAGTATACCAAATACAGATTTGGGCTTGCTATAAAGAAAATCATCTTGACAATTAGAGTTATCCCAAAATAAAAAGAATTACCTTGGAAGGTAGTTGATCCTAGGGGTAGCTAGGTGGATAGAGTACCAAGCCTAGAATCAGAAGGTCTTGTGTTCAAATCTGCCTTTAGAGACACTACAGGCTGCCCCTGAGCACATCCCTTAACCTCAGTTACCTAGCTATTACCTCTTTTCTGTCTTAGAAAGTCAGAGTTTAAAAAAAAAGACAGTTGATTCCCTCAACCAAAGACTATAGGACTATGAACTTTGGTGTGTAGAGGATTCTATCCAGGTGTGGGTCAGCTACAGAGGCTCCTTCCAGCTCTGAGATTTTTATGTGGTTTTCCTCCATAGTTCATTTACATGATAATGTAAAATGTCTCTAGTACTTCTGTGACTTTATTTACAGAAAATCAAGTCACTTAGAAGGTGAAAGCTGGGCCAGAGAGAAGGGCAGACAACTGCAGACTAAGTATTTCTCACACTTAGGACACAATCAGAAAGGAAGGAAAAACAATATCTGTGGTGTGATTTTTGACTCACGAAGACTCATCTTAGGGGAAAGTAATACATACTGTGCTTGTTAGAATATTGCAAAAATTTGTTAGATACTCTAAGATTGATATGCTTCTTCATGCACTCGAAAGGCCCAATCCTGTACATTATGGAAAACGTGACAAGCCCCAAATCCCGAGGGATTCTACTTCATCAAATCTCAGACAAGGCACAAAGCTTTCAGGGGGAGATGACTCAACAGAGAAACAGCCTCCCTGAGAACTATCATATTTTTCCCCCTTCCTTCTAATGCATGGTTTGAAAATCAAATATCATTGTACCATATAAAAGGTGATTTTTTTTTCTGGGGAAAGGAAAGAATGCAACGGAGTTATTTCTAGATATGGAATCAGAAGACTCATGTATGCATCTTGGTTCTATTGTTCACTATCTGTGTCTTCGAAATCATTTCCCTCAATTAATTCAGTGCCACCTAAAAGCCGTTATCAAACATCTACTATGTGAAAGGTAGAAGTGGTATAATAGTAGATATAAAGCCTAGAGCAAAGAAATCCTTGGTTCAAGTCCAACAACTGACAGGTAACATCCGTGAGAACCTGGGAAAATCCCTTCCCTGTTTAGTGTTCCTGGCAACTCCATAAGCCTATTTATGGTAGAACAATAGGTAACCTGCACTGATAAAAGGAGCCCCCAATGTTAGTTAGTCAGTAAGTGCTTATTAAGCACCAGTGACGGGCCAGTACAGTGCTAAATGTTGGGGCTACAAATGTACTCCCTGCTCTCAAGGAGTTCACAGTATAATGAAAGTGGTAATAGAACAGGGCAAGCTGGGTTTCAAAAACAAAAAATTAACAGGTCCCTGGCCTCAAGGAGCTTTATTTTTTACATATATGTGGTTTTTTGGTATATATTGGTATGCATAAAATATACATGTATATTTCTACTGGGGGATTAAAAATTATATATATATATACACATATAAATCGATACATGTATACAGAAATATGTGTATTTTTACATATCTTTGTAACTTTATATATGCTTTTTGGCATACACAAAATATACATGTATATTTTATACAAATATGATGTTTGCTTATATTTATTGGCATAAAATATACATGCATATTTTTACATATATATGTGTTTTTGGTATATATTTATAGACATTCACAAAATATACATGTATATATTTTATACACATGTGTTTTTTGGTTTATATTATTGGTAGATGTAAAAATGCATATTTTTACATATATATGTGTTTTTGGTATATATTATATACACAAAATGTTTTTATACACAAAATATACACAAATTATTTTTATACATATGAGTTTTTTGGCTTATATTTATTGGTAGATGCAAAAACGTATATTTTTACATATATATGTGCTTTTGGTATATGTTATATACACAAAATGTTTTTATACACAAAATATACACAAAAATATACGCAAAATATACACAAATTATTTTTATACACATGTGTTTTTTGGTTTATATTTATTGGTAGATGCAAAAACATGCATGTGCTTTTCATATATGTTGATATGCACGAAATATACATGTATATTTTACACATATACATGGTTTTTTGGTTTATATTTATCGATATATGCAGAATATATGTGTATATATGCTTTTTGGGTATATATTTGTTGTTATACACAAAATATACATGTATATTTTTACTCCTGTATGTGTTTTTTGGTATATATACAAACTATGCATGTATATTTTTATGCCTATGTGCGGTTTTGGGTATATATTTATTAAGTATACACTTAATACTAACCAGTGAGAAGGAAGCTCTTTGAAGGCAAGGCCTGCTCATTTTTTGTTTTTGAACTCCTCATCCCTTTGTTGGGTTTGTTACCTCTTTCATCAGTCTCCTTAAGAGCAGGGGATGTCTTTTATCCATGCTCGTATGTATTTGTCAGTAAGAAGAAGAAGGGTATTAACAACTGGTGAAGAAGGACAGCGGGAAATAGAAGGAGCCTCTTTTGGAGATGGCAGCTGAGTTCAACTTAGAGTGAAGCTAGGGAGTCCAAGAAGTTGAGATGAGGAAGGAGATAATCCTAGAAAAAGGAGAAAGATGGTTCAAAGTTATAGTGGTGGTAGGTTGAATGCTTTGATGGGGAATAGGAAGTAGACTAATTTAGCTGTATTGTAGCATGAGTGAGAAGGGAATTAGGTGGAATTAAGTCTGGTATGGTAGACTGGAATGAGACTGAAGGATTTTAAAGAACCAATAAAGAATTTTTTATTTGATAAGCTGTCATGTGCAGAGGAGGGCAGCCAGGATAAGGAAGGACCTTGAGTATTTCTCATGTGAGAATCAATGGAAGGAATTGAGAATTCCCCTCTTGGAAATGAATCAGGGGAAATAGGAAAGCTATCTTCAGGTATTTGAAGGGCTTTCTTACAGAGAAGGGATTCTATTTTTTCTATTTGGTCTCAGAAGGCAGAACCAGAATCTGGAAAAATAACTAAAAGTTGCAAAGAGACAAATTTAAACTTAATATCAGGAAAAACTTCTTAAGAATCAAAACTGCCAGGGGCAGTTGGGTAGCTCATGGATTGAGAGCCACACCTAGAGATGGGAGGTCCTAGGTGCAAATCTGGCCTCAGACACTTCCTAGCTGAGTGATTCTGGGCAAGTCACTTAACCCCTCGTGCCTAGCCCGTAGCACTTTTCTGCCTTGGAACCAATACATAGTATTGATTCTAAGGAGGAAGATAAGAGTTAAAAAAAAAAAAAAAGAATCAAAACTGTCATAAGGTAGAAACTAGCTTCCTTGGGAGGTAGTGAGCACACTTTTATTAAGGATCTTCAAGCTAAAAGACTGATTGTCTACTTGTCAGAGATGTTGTAAATGGAATTCTTGCTCTGTGATGTGGTTGGACTTGATTGCCACTAAGATTCCTTCCAACTTTGAGATTTGATGACTCTATTTAATCTTTTTTTAAAATATTTATTTGTTATATTAAAATACCCAGTTAACTTGTTCCCTTCTCTCCCCCATTAGAGAAGGCATCATTTGACTATATTTATATATCTATATATATTTAAAACTATTTCTTATTTCTTCCTATCAGTTCTTTCACTGGAGGTGGACATATAGAAGCCATTCTTCAAACAATATTTCTGTTGCTGTAGATAATGTTTTCTTGGTTCTAATTATTTCACTCTTCATAATTTCATGTCTGTCTTTCCATGTTTTTCCAGAATTATTCTGTTCATCAATTCTATCAGCCCAGTAGTATTCTATCACAATCATTTAGCCATTTCTCAGTTGATGGACATCCCTTCAATCTTTAGTTCTTTGCTCCCACAAAGAGAGTTGTTATAGATATTTTAGAACATATAGATTTTTTTCCCCTTTTCCTGATTACCTTAGGAAATATACCTAATATTGGTATTGCTGGGTCAAAAGGAAAATATAGCTTTATAACTCTTTGGGCATAATTTCAGACTGCTTTCCAAAATGGTTGGATCAAAGTTCCTCCAACAGTGTATTAGTGTCCCCATTTTTCTACATCCCCTCCAATATTTGTCATTTTGCCTTTTTATCATTTTAGCCAATCTGAACTAAAGGAACCTTAGAAGCTTCTTGAGCAGGGGACTGATGTGGATAGATGTGGCAAAAATGGAAACTTTTTGAAGGCAAGGACTATTTTTGCTTTTATTGTGTGCCCATGGCTGTTCAATGCTCCGAACATAGTAAGTATTTAATAAATGCATCTTGATTCATTGGTTGTATGGGAATTAAATATTTAGGGGACCTTCAATCCAGTCTAATCCTGGAAAGACTCAACATAGAAATCACAAAGTCATGTATCTGGGCTACCATCAGGACCAGAGAAAGTCCCTGTTGGCCAACTGAAGGATTGGGGAAAGAGCTTAGACAAGGTATGAAAAGCCAGAGTGTGTGGGAGGTAAATATTTAGGGGTCCTCTAACTCAGTCCATCTTGGAAAGGCTCAACATAGGAATCACAGAGTCACATGTCTAATGGCAGAGTCAGCAACTTGACACAGCCAATGTTAGTCCTGGGACCACTGAAACTAGACAGAAAGCAGTTGGTAAATGGAAAGATGATAGTGGGGTGTGGAGGGGAGGGCAGTTGGAGCTTAAGGTTGAAAAGCCAGTGCAGGAAGCTGAGTGGATCTCTTTGCTTCCAGACTTGGGAACTCTTTCTCTGGGCTGGTGCCTCCCTCTGAGCATTTATCTCACCTAGCCATCTCTGACCAGAGGCTGCAGTGGGGAACAGAATATTTACCTAAAGTTAGGCTAAAACCTAATTCTTTCTTTCTCCTTACTAATAAAAGCTTATAAATGTAGTAGTTAGCCTCCATATCAATGTTTATTTAGGACACACAGGAACCTGGCTGGTCTCCTGACCTCCTTCTCTCTCTCTGGTCTCTCTCTCTCTTGAGCCATGGGTCTTATCTGACTTGCAGTAGGCATTGTGGGCAGGGCTGGACTCCAGAACCTGATCTTACTGTAAGTTAGAAGGGTTGGAATCCAGGATCTTATATTACTTTAAGTTAGAAGGGCTGGAAACCTCATTTTTTCCCCTTTCTTTTGCTTTACTAATAAATACTTGTAAATTTAGTATAAAGTCTCCAAGATTAATTTTTATTCATAACAGTTGGACTATAATGGTCCCTGTGGTTCTTTCCAGTTCCAAATTCATAATCCCAAGATACTAACATCTTATTCAGGTTCATTGTCTGGGCAGTTGGTTGGTGCAGTAGGTAGAGCATTGGGTTTGGAAGCAGGAAAACTCATCTTCGTGAGTTCAAATCCAGTCTCAGATGCTTATTAGCTGGGTGATTCTGGGCAAGTCATTTAACCCTGTTTATCCCAGCTCCTCATCCATAAAATGGGCTGGAGAAGGAAATGACAAACCTTTCTAGCATCTTTGCCAAGAAAACCCTGATTGAACAACAACAAATTTAAGGATACCAAAACTTTATTTTATTTTACCATAGATGTAAAAGGAGCAGTTTATGCTCTTCTCAAACTTATCCAAAGTAGGGCTCCACTTTTTCTGTCTACTATTTGGTTAACCTTGTGGCCTTAGCCCTTGGAAAACCACTGCTCCTTGTTAATTGTTTTCCTCAGTCAGCTTCGCTGAGGAGACTAGAGAAGCAGGAGGCAAAGGAAAACTAAGTCAGGGTGCAAGTTCCCCAGAAAGCCAATATTAGAATTCCCAGCACTCTTGAAGACAGATCGTTGCATTGCTCTGGAGTCTAGCCAGACCCTCAAGATAGAAAAGCTGAGTCTTCCATATCTTTGTCCTGCCTGTCCTGTGTCAAAGGACAGCTTTTTTTTCTTAATCTGGATTTGGTCATTGTCTGGCAGGAATTAAAAAATCTCAGAGCATCTGGAGGCCATAGAGGGCATCTGGAGTCTTCCTAGTATTCCCTCCTCCAGCCTTAGTCAAGACATTGTCTTTCTGTCAACGTGTTGCTGTTAAATGCGGATTGTTTTCTCAGTCTACTTGGCCAATGGAGGATCTTCATAATGCCCTTTTTGGTTGCTGAAGTATTCCTCATGTTGATAGTAAAAACCCTCCTTTACATAGTTCTTATGGTTTCTAAAGACTTCTTATCTCAACAATCCTGCGTGGTCAGTAGTAATGTTATTATTATCATCCTCATTTTATATAGGAAAAATTTTGTTTTTCAGTTTCAGAGAGCTTAAGTGTCTTGTCCAAAGTTTGGACTTTGATCTCTAGCCTCTAAGTTCAGTTTCTACAGTGCTGTGCAATAGTAATATTTAAACACATGTAACATTTGGTGGTGTTATTTTCAAAATGATCTGAATGTCATTATGTAGCTTGATGCTAGATTATACAAGATACTCAGATACTTCAGAGGCAATACGGTACAAATCCCACATCCAATGCTTACTCTCCAGATGGTACAGTGAACCCAAGGTGGACTTGGAGTTAAGATGATCTGGGTTTGAATCCACCCTCAGACACTCCCTGAATGACCCAGGACAAGTCACTTAATCTGCCTCAGTTTCTTAGTCATAAAATTTGGATAATAAAGCACCTACCTCTCAGGTTGTGAGGATAAAATGAGGTAATATTTGTAAAGCATTTTGTAAGCCATACCACAATATATAAATGCCAAGTGTTATTATAAACTACTATTATCTATGTCATCTTTGGCAAATGTCTTAATCTTATAGCCTCAGTTTCCTCATGTAAAATTGAAGTATGTGCCTTCTGAGGTTCCTTCCTGGTCTGAATCTTTGATCTCAGATAGTTGGAGAAACAATTGAATATTGCAATTCAACCATGCCTTCTAATTTCTAGTGATTTGGGCATATTTCCCCTTAGAAAGCTGCCACAAGGGTCCATCCAATACTCTGGTGACTTCCTTTAGAACACTTGATATGGTATGGATAGCATTTGAGCACACAGAGGGATAATCTCTGTCTACCCTTCTTTCCGACTCTATAACCTCCTCCTCCTCATCCTTCTCCTTTTCCTTCTCTCTCTCTCTGTGGACCTTTGGCACATCCTTTCTTGTATGGTTCTTCATGTTATAGTCCCATTTGAGTCCACAATGCATTTTCAATTACCCTTTTGGTGATTCTCAATTTTAATTCTTCAGGGACTAGGTGTTATATGACTAGTAAAATCTAGAATATTACCAGGAGAATATTGCTATTATAAAAAGCCCTTTTTTCCCCAAAAAGAACCTGGGAGCTATTAAAGGTGCTGAACAATTCCTAAAGATAAATCACCATGCTCTTCTCTTGTTTAATTCTGAGTCTGGCTATCATGGCACAACTCCTGGAAAAGTGGTCTATAATTTGCTTAGACAGTAGCCTTCCCTGAGCATCCATTATTTCTACACTGTTTCCCCTCCAGCACTTTCTCCTCTGTCTGGTGTATTAACTCTGGAAACTGGTGAGAACTGGAGTTCTTATATGAAGGCTTAATTTGATGAGAAATCAAATATTTTCTCCAAAGTCGTCATGCATTTCCCCCTTCCCTCGTTTTCAATCTGGATAATGAAGGATTAAATTGAGTAAATCCATAAACATATATAGAATAATCTTATAGTTTATTCACATGGATCCTCAATTTTATCAGTGTGGATCTTCTTTTCAGTGCTATAAGAGTGCAAGTCTTTCCATTCTGTGTGATTCTTATTTTTTTAGCTTACAAAAGGCAAGTTTAATGAAATTATTAAAATCTATTTCATATATTCTTACAAAGGACTAATATTTTAATACATAAGAATATAATGGCCAAAGTAAAAAATTTATTTGTCATTTACATGAATGAAATGGTTTCTAATTTCTTAAGCAAGTTACTTTAACCTTTCTAGACATTCATTGCTTTACTTGTAAGCCAAGGAAATGGGACCAAGAATCGGAAATCTCCTGTGGAGCTGGCTTCTTGATATGTGCCTTTCCAGTGTGACAGAGAATTCTTGGTTGGTCCTTAGGGACTAGGAGCTTGACTGGGTTTAATCACATGAGATACTCAGAAGCATCAGAGGCAGTGTGGTACAGTAGAAAGGACATTGGCTCTATAGTCAAAGGACTTTGGTTCAAATCTTGTTGGGAGGAACTTTCTCCACTGTAGTTTATAAGATCTGAGGAGAAATGGTTCCAATCTATTTTGGATCTCCTTTTCAGTTTTCTCTGCCTTTGCGTTCTAGAATGACTATGAGAGATATATGCTTGCCTAGGTAGGCTTGAGACTAGACCTCTTATTCTTTTTATTTCCTTTCTGAGAAAAAAGTTGGTGTTGAATGGATATTTTCAGCCTTTATGGTTCCTATGTTTTATATCTGACCTTCAATCAACCAGAGATAAGAGGATTTCCTTGGCATTCTGCTTCTCAGAAGTGATGATGACTACCAACAATATCATCCTGTAGCTGGAGACTAAATAAAGCCAGGTCCTTACTATCCCAGAAAGCTGAGTCTTGTGAGTTTCTCAGAAGAAGTCCTAGATATCCTACAAGGGATCAATACCTTCTTAGGGATCAGTATAACAATTGGAATTGGCTATTTAGTTTAGGTTTTCTGTATTGATCATGTACAGGGTACATAGTAAGCAATCAATAAAAGCCTGCTGATTAAGGGACTGATTCCATATATTAGCTTTTCCTTTTAGAATCATGACATGTATAGCATGGTGAAAAAAGTCATGGATTCAAAATCAAGGAGCTTGGGTTTTATTCTGGATTTTGCTATTAACTAGACACGTGACTGGGCAAGTCACTTGGCATCTAAGGCTCAGTTTCCTTATCTGTAAAATGGGAATAATCATTGCTGCTCTGCCTACCTCACAGTGTTTCTAAAAGAATCAAGTAAGATAGATGACTCTACAAAGGATTTTTAACTTTTGGGACCAGGGAACATTAAATGATAGAATTCCTCCTCACTATGGGAAATAATAATAGTGACCATTTAATAAATAGCTTTAAAGTAAACCAGGTACTTTGTATGTGATATCTCATTTGATTCTTACAACAACCCTATAAGGCAGACAGATCCTATTATTATCATCATTTTTGTGGGTGAGGAAACTGAGGCTGAAAGAGATTTTGTTTCTTGTCTAGCATTGTCCTGCTAGTAAGTATAGGGTAGGATTTGAGTTCAGGACTTCCTGACTCCAGGTCCAGCACTGTGCCACATCACTGTCTTTAGCAGAGGCAACCCATCCATAACTTTTTAGATTTTTGGACCCTAAAGATGAAAGACATCTTAAAGGTCATTTAGTTAGACTACGCCATTTACTGATGACATAACTGACCTAGCAATTGACTTGCCCAAAGTTATATAGACCGTGATCCTCATAAGTGGGATTTGAACCTAGATCCTCAATCTCTAAATTCAGTGTTCTTTCTACTATATCACAATGCCTGCCTCCAAGCTCAGTATACTACTGTGTCATATCTATTATAATTACCAAAAGCAGAGCAGAGTCTATAGCATGTCATGGATAGATTGTTAGGCTTGGAGTCAGAAAACCTGGGTTCAAATCTCACCATATAATTAAATGTGCATTTTATATCTATGTTACCTAAGGAATTCTCTGGAATTTATTTAAATCCTAGTCATAGTCTGTAATTATTCCATAATTCACTTGAAAAGGAAATGACAAGCCATTTAGTATGGCTCTCGGTTTTTTTTTTCTTTTAACTAAGAAAACTCTATGGATATTAAGAGTTCACAGGGTCATGAAGAGTCAGATGGGACTGAATGACTGAACAACAGTCATATTACAGTCTGTTTTGGTAGATGACATTTCTACACCAAAAGTTCTCTCTGCTAACAACAACCTCAGATGCAATTATATATATCGACATATGAATTGCCAAATGCAGTATGAAATACAAGGGATTATTATGCATGAATTTGAAAGCTATGCCATCTATACCGTCATTCAAGGTACTGATAAAAATGTCTACTTTTCAAAGAGAGTGAAAGGCTGGTAGAAGAGACATGATGGTTTTCATTGTCTATTTGCCTCCATCTTTTCAAATGTCTGAGACCTAGGGAATATTACTTCCTGGGAGAAATTCCCAGGTTTCCTTTCAGGGGAGGCAGAATATTTGGGCACTGAGCAGGAATATTTGACTTTGACAGGTGAGGAAACCTTTGAGAAGAAGGGGCGTCTAAAGTCACTGTTAAGGAAAAGGTCATTGCTTTAGGTAGAAGAAGGCATGCTAGGGTTTCATTTGGGAAGAAGGAATGATTGGGATTACCACAGCATAAAGTTCAGCCATCCTAACCAAATCCTGATGACTTCTGAGATGAAGTGATTGGCTTCAGATGATGTCCAGCCTGCCCACAAAGATTTCAACAAATTTCTAGCTTTTTGAGCAGAACATGTGAATGCCAAGTGAATCTTTCTCCTCCCGGGATGTAGATCTCCATGAAACAGATGGCACCAAAATCCTTGTTGCTACCACCAGGTATAGGAGCATTTAAGGTGACAAGCTCCTTCTTCCCAGTACTCTTTGACACTAAATTATAATCTCTCAGGAGCCTGTAATGAGTTGCATCCATTCACATATTGGGCACTGGGAATGCTTTTCCAATTATTTTTCCTAGTTGTTTTGCAATTATTCTGCCTTAGCTTAATTGCTATCGAATTTGTGATTCTTGCCTGGGCTGTGAATATGGGGTATACTGGGATAGGGATTTGACCTATATAATGTGAATAATTTGAATTAGAGAGGCAGTATGATTTTTTAGCTAAAGAATTGATCTTAAAGCCAGAAAGACAAGACCTACCTCTCAGAGTAAGAACTGATAAGTGGAAATCAGCAAGGTAGAGTTTTATATATGGTTTTTTTTTTGGTCAAATGATTTCCTCTCTGATGCCAGGAAGAGAAGTAGGGAGGGAGTTACTTGGGAATTTCAATATAACAAACAAATAGTAAGTAAATTAAAAGAAAAAACCTTACCTCTGACTCTGGCTGTGAGATTCTGAGAAAGTTCATTAATTGCAGAAAAGGTACTAACCTGTTTTGCTTAAGAAAATTTCCTCACCTGCGAGTTCCCTACATCAATAAAATCACAGGGCATCTTCTTCTCTACCCCTAATTATGATTACTCTCAAACAACTTATAATGAGCTGGAGTTGAATCGCACCTCTGTGATACTAGTAATCTCTAAATTCCCTTCAAGCTCTAACATAATAATTACAATAATGATAATAAAAACAGCTGATATTTATATAACCCTTTAAGATTTGCAAGGTGTTTTTAATATGATTTCATTATCTAAGTCTATTGGTCATTTTGCTTTCTTTCTGATCTGGGTTAGCCTTATCAGTCTACAACATCTTTTAAATGTTTCCTAAGGGCCAGTTAGGGCACCTAGGCAGCAAAGAGCCTGAAGTCAGGAAAGCTTCATCTTCCTCAGTTCATGTCTGACCTCAGATACTTTACTAGATGTGTAACCCTGGACAAGTCACATTACCCTGTTTGCCTTGATTTCCTCAACTGTAAAATGGGCTAATAATGATATCTAGAGTTATTAAAGTTGCTTATAATATCTTTTTTTAAACTTTACTTTTTTGTCTTAGAATGATACTAAATATGGTTCCAGGGCAGAAGAGCAGTAAGGGCTAGATAATAGGAGTTAAGTGACTTGTCCAGTGTCACACAGCTAGAAAGGATCTTGAAGCCAGATATGAACTCTGGATCTTGTCTCCAGTCCTGGCTTTTTATCTTCTGGGTCACCTAGCTGCCCCTGTGATATCTTTTCATCGGTATTCTGCCTTATCAGAGGGTACACATGTTTATCAATCATTTAAGAACACAAGTTATATACTATATCATACCACACAAGTGTTTATTATTGAAAAATATCTTACTCTAAACAACTTAATCACAAAATGGTGTTTAAAATAAATATCGGTTAGTCTTAAGTCTTGAGGAGACAAAAATTCTTGCTATCATATTAAAGCATTAAAACTTATTTCCATTATAAATTCTCCCCTTTTTAGAATGTAAGCCTCTTGGAGGAAGAGAATGTTTTGGTTTTGTATTTGTAGCTTCAGAATTCAGCTCAGAGCTTGGCACATAATAAAACATTTAGTAAATGGTTTCATTAATTCAGATATCCCACATACCTCTCCTATCTAATCTTTACTAGTTTCATCCCATTATGCATGACCGCCTCTACTCTTATATGGCTTCCCTTCCCTGACTCTAAGTTATCTCTCTGAACCATGGAATAAAAACTAGATCACAGGCTCCAAGATCAGGAGCTGAAGCATCCTTTTGTGGATCAGGAGATTCTGGAACTAGTAAAGGTGATCCTTGTTTCAGACTTGCTGGTGTGGATGGAGAAAGGTTTCTATGAGCCATAGTCCGCTGACGGATTTCTTGTCCAGGTCCTGCAGTTGCCGCTTCTCCTAAAGATATGGGCTGAAGCTCCTTTGCCTTCCTTGAGTCGGGATCAAACCTTTCAAGAATTAATTTAGCAGTCTTGTAAGTTTCTTTTTCCATTACTTCTTCAAGTACTTTTTTCTTCTGTGATTTTAAATCATCCAATGCTTCATTATTTCTTTCTCTTCTTTTGGAAAAGAAGAAAATGAGTACAGTTCTTATGGTCCATATTATCAATAGAAACGCAAAAAATGGGAGTGTCATAGTGAGTCTTGCTGTAAATTCTTCCGGAAGATACCACGAGTATACCACTAAGCAAGTAAACAGGTAAAGAATTGAGGAGTAGGGAATTAACCTTCCAACCCATAGTTTCTGTAATCTTTGATTTTTCTCTCTAAATTCTTCTAATGCTTGGATTTCTTTATCTATATTTTCCAGAACTTCCACTGCTGAAGGTTTAGCCCTCCATAAGGAAAATAACCCACCCATCTTTTATTTGTAAAGACAGGATATACTGATGACTTTCATCAATTTTGTCATGGAATTCAGAGCTGCACGAAGGGGGCCGAGCCTGGCGCTGACGCTGGCTTGGTCGCTGCTGTAGCTGCCGCCGCCACGGTAGCTCAAAGTCTTCCCCCGTCCCAGCAGGCAAAATTCACTAGTGACAGAACGCGCCCACAGTCCCTTCCAACTGCCTGCAGCTTACTGACTACACCCTTCTAACTGTCAACAACTGACGACCTGCAGAAATCTTACCGCTCCTTTCCCTCTTAAAGAGAAAAAGGGAGAAATGACGACAAACTCTCTTCACTCTCTGCCCACAAACCTACCTCCTTCCTCCTTACTCTTTCTCATTCTATTGTTCCCGAACTCTGGACCTTGTAAGGGCTAAGTAGGATGGGGCAATGAGGGCAAGGTTATTGTGCAGCGAGAGAGAAAAGCCATCGTGACTCCGTTGTCTCATCTCTTCGGGCACCTACTTTGAGCTCTCGTTTCAGTTCCTCGCTTTTGATACCTCTTATTTCCCAAGAATTCATGAGTTCTTTACAGCTCTGGAAGGCCTCCTGACAGGCCATCTTACCTTTCAAAAGAAACAAAAGACAAATTTTTTTTTTTGTTGTTGTTAAAATCCAATCACTGTTCCGTCACTCTCAGATCAGTCCAAACCTTTTATTGCATGTCTTATCACAGTTCTGTTTCAATTTAGATTGACCAACCTGGAATCTTCCCATCTTCTCTTTCCCATAAGCCACTGTGAGGATGAAATGACCTTCATCCCTGTCAAGCATCATTCCCCTCCCCCCAAAACTGTGCCCTTGTTTGTCTCATTCTCTGTGGTACCAATTATACTTAATGCCTATATTGCCTCACTACACACTTATTCTTCTAACCCCTAACGTCAATTTTCCATTCCTATCTAATAAATGTCTATGACAGAGAAAGAGACAGAGAGAGACAGGGACTAGTTGAGTTCTTTTATAATTTGAATAGGTGGGCTTTCATCCTCATTAACATTTTAATATGCAAACATATTCAAACACGAATTTCATTTGCATTGGCAAGTTATTTATTTATCCAATTATTTCCATATTATATGTTGATACAATTTTAAATAATAATTTTCTAGCAGTTAGCAATCTGTGTTTCCTTCTCTCCTCCCTCCCCCTAGCCCTTTCCAATCCCCAGGATAGCTGATAATATGATATGAGTTGTGCATGTGTTATCATACAATACATATTTCCGTGTATAGTCATATTGTAAAAGAAGACATATATCATTTATACTAGAGAAAAATTTATGGAGGAAATAAAGAATGGTATGCTTCAGTCTGCATTCAGACTGTCAGTTTCTTCTATGGCTGTGAAAAGTATATTTGTAAAAAAAACAAAGAAAACCTGTTTTCTTCCATCTGATTTTTTTGGGGGGGAACAAGGATAGACATGGATTTGGTAGACCTGACTCTCTCCTAGATATATTAGTTTCTAGTTACCTTGGGCTAGGGCTATGTTGGTTAATGTTAGCAACTAATTCTTCATCAGGCCTGGTATACTTTGGAGTTTAATATTCATTATTTATATTTTTCCCATCTTTTTAAGTCTAAACAACCAACTAAATCATGAACCAAGCCCTGATTTGTAATATTTTCCAATTTTTGAGAAGTAAAAGCTCACACTGAAAATTTAACAGTAGATTCTTATGACAGTTTTGAGCTGCTCCAGCACATGTCTGACTCAATAATAATAATATTGCAAATTTATTTGAACTTTAAGTTTTACAAGGTCTTACAGTAATCTTGTTAGAAAGATAACATGCCATTGTATTTCTTGAGTATTTCTCCAATGTGAATGCTTCTTCTTTTATGCACCTTTGAAGTCCTGAGATTAGAGGAAAAGTAGCCTTTCTTCTTGTTCTTCCATATTCCTTTATATGGCATTCTATTTCCCACTGCTGCTCTTTTGCTCAGGTTTCCTCCATGTTTGGAATTCACTCACTCTTCTCCTATTTTTCTTCAAAGTTCATATCATTTGCCACCTCCTACACAAAACCTCCCAGTTCCCCTCAGGATTTCCTCCCTTATCAACTTGAAATTATTTTGTATATCTTTCTATTGACTTTCTATTTGTTTATCTTCAGAACTGAAAGGTAGTCAGCACTTATGGGCTGGGGACAGGGATAAGAAAAGTAGAGATAGCCCTTGTTAAATTTTCATAGCTAGTAATTGTAATTGCAAAGGTACAAATCAGGGTTTGATTGATTGTTTTGTTGATTGTCTAGACTTAAGAAAGTGAAAATTGTTAATAATGCAGATTAAATTTAAAAGCATGTCATGTGGTTCAGAGAGCAGTTTTGAAACATTTACCATATCAACAAGGCTTATCTGTCTACATATTTTCTTTCCCCAGAAGGGTATAAATGAGAATTATTTCATTTTTGTGATTGTAGTCCTGCTTCCTAGTTGAGGATTGCACATTTTTTTGACATGGATGATGGTCCTCATATAATTTGGGGGGGTTAGTTGTCACTCTACAGACTCAGATCACAACTATTTTATTTTTAATTAAACCCTTATTTTGGGTCTGAATCAATACTAAGTATTGATTGAAAGGCAGAAGGTGCTATAAGGGCTAGGCAATTGAGGTTAAGTGATTTGCTCCAGTTGGAAAGTGTCTGAGGCCAGATGTGAACCCAGGATCTCCCATCTCCAGACCTGATTCTCTTTCCTTTGAGTCACCTAGTTGCTTCTGTTCTGTAATTTATCATCTTAAAGCATTTCCTAGAACCCTAAGAGATTAATTGATGTTCTCTTGGTCCCTGTCAGAGGCAGTCCTTACACCCAGATCTTCCTGACTCCAATGAACCAAATGTTCATTATGCTACACTACCATTCACTTTGAACACAGTGAGTGCTAACTCAGTGCTTGTTGATTTGAAATGAACAGTTATTCTCACTGTATAGAGGAGAAAATTAAGTCTCAGAGAGTTTAAATGATTTGTCTAGGATCACACAATTAATAAGTACCAGAGTCATGATTCTAGGTCTTTTAGTTCGTTATTGTTTTTCCAGCCCATATGAACATCATGTGATCTCTCATTTCATCTCTCAAAGTCTCAGTTTCCTCCTCTATAAAAATGAGACAGTAGGACCATATATATGATCTTGAGGGGCCCCTTCCAGCTCTATGATGCTCTTATTCTAAGGTAAATGGTGTGCAGATGGAGAGTCCAATGGGAAGAAGTCTATTGCCCAGGCATGAGATCAGCATGACTCTGAAGAGACTATAGCTGAGGTTTCCTTACTTCTGCAGAGTTGATTTACTCCATAGGATAGATGGAAAATTACCTCAAGGTACCTGGTAGGTGAGTAAGAGTGCAGAGAAAGATGAAATCTCACACTAAGAGAGCCATTAACTATAATCTGGGGCTATTCTGAAAATCATGCCTTCTATGCTTCAAGGGAGAAAGCAAAATTAAAATGAAAGCCTTTGTTTTGTTTCTTGAACTTTCCATGTAATTTTTTTTATCCAGGAGCCCACTAATAGCAGCAGTGATAAAAATCTTGGGAGGAATTATTTACTGGAAGCACATTTATTGCAGAGCTGTGTGTTAAAAATCTTTTCAGAATACAATGGATGCTGCTGTCCCTTCTGAACCATAAAAAGAGGAGGGGAGCAGAGGGAGGAGGGAAGTCCAAGCTCCTGGGGAGCTAATTGGAGTTGAAACATTTCATATGCTCTTGAGTAGAAAACACAGTGTAAATTTTACAAAAGAGAACAAAGAAAGCAATACCAAGGGTTGGATTTTCCTCCCCTCTTTTTGCTTGGAACCTGGTCTATAAACTCATGTTAAGCTTTGCCCTAGCAACAATGAAAAGAAGTTAGCTTCCTCATCTGCATGACAGAACATCTATAAAGGACTCTGCAAATCTTAAAGCACTGTATAAATGTAAGCAATTATTATAAGAAATTACATAGGGACCTGTGATTTCATCTTTGTAGAGAGCTCCCTGGTGTGGAAAATCCCTCTACCGATGTAGGTTAGCAATTTTCCTGTGACATATTACCTTTACAATTTGCGTAGGGGCATTAAGAATTTAAGTGGCTTGTTTGTGGTCACATAGCTAGTATATGTTAGGGGAAAAGACTTGAATCCAGGTCTTTTTTATTCCAAGACTGATGCTCCTTTATATCAATCATATCAGGGTGCTTCCATAGCATCATGGCAACACTTTATTAGATTATGCCATTACATTATGGTTACAAAATATTTTCACATATATTTTCTCATTTGATTTCAATGGGCATCTTGCACAGATAGTGTTATTTCCATTTTGCTTATGGGGAAACTAAACCTCAGAGGGACCAAAATGATTTGTATAAGACCTTAAGCGGGTACAGAGCTGGTAAGTGATGGAGTCTAGATTCAAATTCAAGTCTTTTGAATCTGTCTAACAATTTTGCCCCCCACTATTCAACCTTATATAGGACAATGACATCTTTTGAAATGTCCAAATACCCAAGTGGATTTGTGATCTCAGTGATGTTCTCACCCATGATGCAGGTCATATCCTATCCATACCCATCCAGCCTTTGTAACTATTGTCCAAGTCCTCCCTTAGGTTTTCCATAGGAGCTCTTCTCAATATACTAGGGACCTCTCTTATCTACTCTTGAGCAAACAAAGATACCATAGGAATATTGGAGCTACCCACCAGTTACCTGGATCTCTCATCTACTTTTTTATCACATATTTTTCTGATGAAATCCTTTGCTATTTTTTTTTTATAGTTTGCTTTTGTTTTATCTGCATGTCACAACCTGTTCACATCCTCCATACATTTCTCCACTGCCCTTTGGGTAATGCCTATTTTTAATTCCTCAGAGACTATTGTGTTCTCTCACTTGAATCCATTTGACAACATCAATTAAGCATTTATTAAACTCCTGGTATATGCCAGACCCCCTGCCAGGTGATAAGGATGCAAATATAAAGAATGAAACAATCCCTACTCAGTAGCACACTGGTATAAAAAGAGGGGTCTTTGTTTATACAGGAAACTTGGGATCATTAAGGGAATGTTGCTGTACATCAAAAACAACCCACTTTCTTCTTCTCTTTTCCAGTTCTGAGACCAATTCATCATCCATTTTTACTTTTTTAAATTTAATTTACTTTTTTATTTTTTTAAAAATCCTTACCTTCCGTCTTGGAGTCATTACTGTGTAGGGTGATTTTGCAAATGCAAGAGATCTTGCCTCAATCCTGCATTACAGCTCCAAGGCAGAAGAGTGATAAGGGTAGGCAATGGGGGTCAAGTGACTTGCCCAGGGTCACACAGATGGGAAGTGTCTGAGGCCAGATTTGAACCTAGGATATCCCGTCTCTAGGCCTGACTCTCAATCCACCCAGCTGCCCCCTATTTTTACTCTTAATTTACATGCGTTTGTGACATTATAGTTACAAAGTGCATTCATGTACATCATCTCATTTGATTTCCATGACAATCTTATGAGGACAATCTTATGCAATAGTATTGTTCTCACTTTACCGATAAAGTAACTGATCCTCAGAGAGATTAAAGTGAGGGTGAATGATGAAGCATTCAAGTCTCAAATCCAAACACAAACTCATATATATGCATTAGTTTTATAGATGGGCAGCTGACTACATATCATAATGAGCTCAATAGTCATTCTTCATCCACTTGGTTTTTCCTGTTTGTTAGTGTAAGTCACTAAAATTGTTAGTGTCTTACAGAGAAAAACTCTTTCATCCTTTATATCTGCCTCTTCTCCCCAGCAAGCCGCCTTGGAATGACTATGATTGCTTGGGGTGGAACATAGATAGCTCAAACCAAGTTCATTACCACTTCAGAGAAAGCAGTTCTATTCCCAAGGATGCCTGGATGTGGGTTGCTGTTATCATCGTGGTATAAGAAAGGGTTGGTACAATGATTCTTCAATGTTCAGAATGAATAACCAATTAAAAAAAAGAGAGAAAATCTCTGGGGAGAGGGCAGCCTTCACTTTGCCATGTTAATCCTGCTGCTGGCCCCATGAGAGGGTCCAAAACAAAGTGTTCTCTGTTGTTTTAGAAGTCCCACAGGACAAATATGAAATGAGGTCTGATTAGCATTCTTGGATGGGAAGGAAGCATGGAATGCATTTGGCACTTTGAAGGGCACACAGAAGGACGAATAACAAAGGGAGGAGTTCTGGAGAACAGTTAGTCTTTAATTGCCCTGGAATATGGATGCATTATTTATTAGGTATGGATGACACATATTTACATAAATATAGAAAGTACCTTCCAAATGGGCATATCAATTTTACGATACGTGTCCTAAAGAACAGAGATTGATTTCACATTTTTCTAGAGAGAACAAAAGTCCTTTCCCAGGCTATGATGGGGCCTATTGTTTGAAGGTTGCAGTGTAAAAGTGATATGCATCTGAATGATAAAACACATAGCCATATCATTTATAAACTTTTTTTTTCTGCCACTGAAAGTGTTCACGATTAACTGCATTGCTTGAATTAGATCCACCCCATTTAGCAGCATTAGCCAGGACCTGTCTGTTAATAACAGCAGTACCTATCTGGTGAGAGTCAAGGTGAACAAATAATTTACTCGGAGGAAAACCTCCTTTCCTAATAGATGCCTTGTCTTGGGGGGCCCTAGTGACCAATTCACACCCTGGCTTAGTTCCTGGCGTTCACTGTAGAGGAGCAATGAGTATCCTTTTCTGAGAAGCTATTCAGTTGCTCTCTTTTTCACAATAAACTCCCAAATGATCTCTTTTTCTTAATCATGATGTTTCTTTCAAATAATAGTTCAAATAGCACCTTTCATGAGAAATTTCTGGGTTTCTAATGGCTAGTGTCTTTTCAGGAAAACCTGGATTTAACTCCTACCCTAGACACTTGCTGTGTGACCTTACGAAAGTCATTTAATTTCACAATGCTTCTGACAACTCTCTATGACTATAACTTGTTGAGAAGTTGCTCATTTGGATTTGTAAAGGGAGTTTCTTATGCCAGTGAAATCAAACATCTGAATCACAGGGTTTTCTTTTCATTTTTGGTTGGCTATATTTATTCTTACATGTTATACATTCTCTCTTTCCTACATAATGCAAATAACTTGAAGGCATAAGATGTGTTGATCTTCCCCGCCCCCCATACTACTCCCCCATTTTTGTCCTTTGAGGAAGGACTCAGACCATCTTTTATTTTCTGCTGTGCCACTTGATGCTTTCTCCCTCTGGCTTTGCAGACATTCTTCTCCCCTTGTTAAGTTTTTCAGAGAACCTTCATTTTGAGGAAAGACCCAGATCAGTCATCTTCCATGCTGTGGATTTTTATCACTATGACTAGCATGGTTATCTTTCCCCTAGCCCCACTTTTCAGCTCCCTTTTATGTTTTCTTACCCCATTAAAATATAAGCTTCTTGAGAGAAGGAATTGTCCTTCTTTTTGCTTGTATTTCTCAGTGCTTCCAATGGATCCTGGCATATAGCAAGTATTTAATAATAATTTAATAATAATCAAGTTTGTTGACTTGAAATGCCTGGCACGTAGTTTGTAATTAATAAAGGGTTGTTGAATGAATGAGAGTCAGTCACCAAATCCTCTTTTCAGGGCCTACTTATTTTATATCTGGCTCACTGTATCCTCCTTGCTTCCCTCTCCAAAGTCTTGTGATACTTTCTCCTTTTCCCCACTTTCCTCATGGCCTTCAATGAATACACCCAACTTTGAATTTCTGAGCTTCTGATTGTCTCTCTTTAGTCTCTGCTATGTTACAATGCTATGTATCTTTCTGTACATGTCCTGTCTCCTCAACTAAATTGTAAGCATCTTCAAGAATCAGGTTGTATTTCATAGCTCTTATTTTTCCCATTGTTTAGTGTAACGTCTTATAAATAACCCTGTGAGGTTGCATTTATAACCCCCTTTTACAAATGAGAGAACTGAGATTCAGAGAAATTAAAAACATGATCTGTGATTATTCAGTTGGTAAGTGTCATAGGCTGGAGTTAAAACTAGTTCTTCCTGACCCATGTACTGGCCTGCTCCCTTTTCGTACACAAGGCACCATACTTGGTTTGGGGCACACAAAAGTAAAATATTGCCTTTTGTTTTAGAAAATATAATACCTGATGACAAGTATGATATATATGTGGCTATTGCTGTGACATGATAAAAGTCTTCCTCATTTTGGGGTACAGGAGAAATTTGTTCTCTGATGATTGATTGCAGCTGGTGTCCCATGTATTTTGGAGAACAGTCCTTGGAATTCAGTCAGTCCAAATCACTTGCCCAAATAAATAACTTCATTCCTCATTTTTTCCCCATTAACACATAAATTTCTTGATTGTAGAAATGATGTTTACTACCTGACATAGAGGATTTGTATAAAATGAATTCACAGTTTGAATGTTGATAAGACATATTAAAAAATAAAAGGTATGAGAAACCCTCTTTATTTAGATTTGGAATATCCCATCCATATTCTAATACAAATCACATGAAGGTAGCTTACAGAACAGAGAAAGAGCCCACAGTGACAAAGATCCCTTGTTTTCACCTTATGCTCTTGTCCCTCTTGAATGTCTTATTTTCCTTTAGGATATGGAGTAACCATTCCATATTTTAAATTCTAAAATTCCAAAATTTTATTTGAGATCTGAGATTCAGCCACATGGAAGAACTGATTTCTGGAGTAGGAATAGTTGGAACTTTTCAAGGAAGTGATCACTGTCTTGTAGAATTTATGATTGAAATAGAGAGAAAAGCCAGGCACAGTCTGACTTGAATTCTGGATTTAGGAAAAGTATTATTCAAAAGGTTCAGAATCATTAAGTAAAAAAGCATTCACGAAGCATTTACTATGTGCCAGGTTAAGTGTGGGGATACAAAGAATGGCCACCCCACCAATATCTGCTCCTAAGGAGTTCATATTCTTATGGAAAAGACAATATGTAAATAACCAGATAGACATAAAATATATACACAGTAGACAGAAGGCACTCTCAGTAGGTAAGCATTAAAAGTGAAGGTTTGAAGGACTAAGAATTAGTCCTTCAAATTAGACAATATTTGAGTCCAGTCTTAAAGGAATGATTAGCTGGTTCCAACTGGCTAATTATGTGTTTAAGATGAGACTCTTTTGGGGGCAGCTGGGTGGCTTGGTGGATTGAGAGCCAATCCTAGAGATGGGAGGTCCTAGGTTTAAATCTGGCCTCAGACACTTCCTAGCTGTGTGACCCTGGGCAAGTCACTTGACCCCCATTGCCTAGCCCTTACCACTCTTCTGCCTTGGAGCCAAAACATAGTATTGGCTCCAAGACAGAAGGTAAGGTTTTTTTTTTTTTTAAAAGATGAGACTCTTTTATTAGCAACAGAGGCATTCAACAAGGTCTTTGAGCATCAGTCACTGCCTGCCTCAATTACTCTTGGGGGAATCTTAGTGACTCTCTTATAGTACCCAGTGAAAGACCATGATATAATGGAAAGGCCTTTAAGGCAGAGGTCTGCTGGTGAATGATAATGAGCTCTCCCCTCACCCCAAATGTATTCAATACACATTTCAGTTTAATATTCATTATTATAATTTTGCCATCAATTTAAGTCCAGAAAATCATTAGAACAATAAATCAAATTCTGGCTTGATGGATTTGTAGATTTCTGAGGTGTCAAAACTCATAGTCAAAATTTAATATTCAGCTCTTGAGCTCACTCCAGAGTATCCCTGACTTATGGTCTTTTTGCCCCTTCTGAGTGTGGATAACTGGAAAGATTGTAACATTCTTGATGGTAATAAAGTAGTCATGAAGAGAGAAGGGCTTTTTTGGGGGAATTTCTTGAATTCTACTTTACACATGTTGAGTTTGGTTTCAAACATTTCTGATTTTCAAACACTTGCCTAAGGAGCATCTTACTAAAGATGTTCAGAGGAAGGATATGTAGGAAGGATTCCATAGTCTAAATCTTATGGGTGGAGTTGGCTCAAGGGAGATGAAAATCTCAAGAATGAAATTTTAAAGATATAAAAAGAAAAACCATAATTTAAATGAGAAAAAGAGGGTTGTTAAAAAAAATGGAGAGCATCAGCCAACTTAGTTTTTAGAAAGATATATCTGAAAGATTTCGGAAGCAAGGGCAAGCTATGGAACACTAATACCAAAAGCATGGCATGCTCTTGTAAAAATAGCATCAGAAATGTAAAAGTTCAGCGTAATCTGAAGCTGAGAAGGAGACATAAAGGACAAAAGAAATCATTTTTAAACCTATACTTGGGGAAAAGGGGGGATCAAAGAAGATAGTAGGCTTTTAATAAAAAAAGCTTATTAATTGACAGATGATCTAGAACAGATTAGAGAAGGCAAATTCTGAATATTTCCCCTGAAATTGGACTGGTAGGAAAAAAAGGACATCGTATCTGATATTAGAGTAAAGCAAGTGGATTTAAAAGTGATATTGGAAAACAAATGATATAGGGATACAACTGGCTATTAGATTTATGGTTTCGGAGTCCTCAGTGCCCTAGATAATCCCTAAGAATGAATGGCAGATAAATGGCTGATCTGCCTTGCACGTAGTTGGCACTTAATAAATGATTATCAAATTGAATACCCTTTGAACCTTGAAAGTACTAGATACATAATATGGTCAGCCTGCTAGATGGATGCTATTCCTATTCCATAATTTGAATATATTGTACTAGGAAAAAAAAACCTAAAAAAAACTTACTAGTAGGAATGTTTTGGACAATTTAACAACACTGTGATCTCATAAAATGGATGGGAGAGAGAATTTTGCTGAAGGAGTCTGTCTCTGGAATACGGGCGGGGGGGGGGGGGAAATGGTTTCTGGAAATGATGGCCCTAATGTCTCCTATGACCTGCTCCCTCCCTCAGATCCAGAACGCATTTGGTCAAGTTAATTTTCTTTTCTTGTCCTTTTCAAATTTTTTTTGACTGATTTAGCCAAAGAAAAGTACAATGACAGCTGTGAGTAATATAAGTTTTTAGACAAATAACCATTGGGGTGAGGATGTGGGTTATATAGTCGATGAGAAATATGTTAGCAATGGTTAAGATCATGTGACAGAATGTTCTACTGAGAAGGTTCAATGGTAAATGACCATCGTTACTCCAGGAGTCTCCCAAGTGTTGGTGAATATATTGCTCTTTTTGGGAAGAACTTTTATATAAAGATTTTCAGGCTATGAATCTTTTTTCTTCTACAATTCCTGGAAAGGTTATTTTAATCCTTTCATGGAGAAGTGGCCACAATGTCATAAAAAGGGCTTTGGATACAGAATCAGAAGTTCTCAGTTTAAATCCAAGTTTACTCTTACTACTTTTGTGCTGTTAGAATAGCTACTTATCCTTTCTATGGCAATATTTCCTCATCTGAAGGTACATAGATTCAGACCTACAAGGGACTGAGGTATTTAAGTTTTGATCCCCAACCCCTATCATTTTGGCTTGAGAAAACTGAAGTCCAGAGAATGGGAAGTTAAATAACTTGCCCACAGTCCCACATGTAAGTAGCAGAGAAGAGATTTGAAGCAGAGTCATTTGACTAAAGATTCAGCATTTTACTGCATCATGCTGGTTCCTTATTAAATGGGAGACTTGGAATTGGTGACCTCCAAGGTTCTCTCTAGTCCTAAATCTGTGATCCTTTGAAATTTTTTCTGCTATACATTCTGACTGCTAGGAAATTCATGTAATACATTTTGAAATGTGATATATTTTTTCATTCATTCAGGCCCATTTTCCCTGTAATACTTTCATCACCAAATCAAAGGATTATGGGAAAGAAAATGTTAGATAGCCGAATACTTTATATACATATGCTGTTAATTTTATTCTCTTCTTCTTCTTCTTCTTCTTCTTCTTCTTCTTCTTCTTCT
>NC_058133.1:449226622-449258377 GCF_016433145.1 Gracilinanus agilis
AAGCTTTTGAACTCTCTATAATTGTCAATTATCATATTACATTAAGGATATTTTCTGCTACATAGGGGATGGTTTAGGTCCCTTGAGTCAGATTCAGAGGAGACAGAGTTCTATGGATAAAAGTGTTGCTTAGAGCTCAGATTCTGAGACTGTCAACTTTATTCAGATTCATTTATTAGGGGCTTTGTAATTTTACAGAGAAATTGGATGACTCTGTCCTCTTAGAGCTCATGAACTCATGGGGAGACAATCTGTGAATCAAGAGGCATTTATTAAGTACTGACTGTGTTAGGCACTCTGCTAAATTTGGGAATACAAAGAAAAGGGAGAAGAAGTCTCAGCCCTTAAGGAATAACATTCTAAAAGAGGAGACAACATGGAAATAAAGAGGTACACAATAGAGAAATACAGAGAATAGGGAAGTTAATCTGAAAGGGGCAATACATTGGTGGATAAGGAGGATTAGGAAAGGCCTCTTGCAAAAGGTGGAATTTGAGCTGAGATTGGCAGAAAGCAAGGGAAACTAAGACCTAAGGTATATTGTGGTATTATAGTTGGAAAAAGATTTGTCTGTGAGGCTAGAGACCTGGATGACTGCTCTTGCTATCCTCTTAGCTGGGGTAGCTAGATGGCATAGTGGATAGAACTAGGAAGACTCGAGTTCAAATGTGACCTCAGACACTTTGTGACCCTGGGCAAGTAACTTAATCTTGAATCAGTTTCCTTGTCTATAAAATTAGCTGGAGAAGGAAATGGTAAAACCATTCCAGCCTCTTTGCTGAAAAACAGTCTCAAATGGGGACACAAAGAGCTGGACGTTCCTGAAAAACAATTGAACAACATCTAACTAGCTGTATTACTTTGGGAAGATTATGTAATATCTTTGATTCTCAGCTTCAAAGGTCCGGGATGTGTCCTCAAACAACCAGATTTCCTTTAATAAACCTGTATGAAATAGTCTAAAGCTTCCTTTTGAAGTTATTTATATTTTCAATCTAAGTAAGCCACATCTTGGGTTAATGAGTTTTTACAAATTTATTACCTGATCTAGTTAGTAGTGTTTCCTATCATAAGCCCTTCATTTACTTTTCTCAGGCTCCAAAGACATGCTCCTTAGTCTAATCTGCCAGGATTTCTGGGATACCACTTTCTTTATGAACACATTCACACTTTTATAGACTTGGATTGGGAAGAAGATTGAATTAGGAGTCAGAGGACCCTAATTCAAATTCTATTCCTGGTTTCAATACAAGTCTGCAATTTATCTTTGTGACCTTAGATAACTCACTTAACTTTTTTTAAAGAAGCCTCAGTTTTCTCAGATTTAAAATAAGTAGGTACTCTCTGATTCCCCTGTAGTTCTGATTGTTCTCAATATGTGCCATGGACCCTTTTGGCAGTCTTGTGCAGTCTATGGACTCCTCAGAATAATGTTAAATCATAAAATACAGAGGATTACAAAGAAAACCAATTATTTCAAAATATACTTATCAAATAAAAAATCAAAAGACTTAGAAAACAATGGAACAAGAGTTAAGCACCCTTGTTTTAAGTTTTAAATTTATATCCTCCTTCATCTTCATCGTTCTATCCTGGAAACATTTCTTTCAGAATAGCCTCCTATGATATCTTCCTCAGAGGCAGCAAGGTGTTGTAGTGGATAGAGTTTGGGGTCTGGAGTCAGGAACGAAGTAGTTCAAATTCCCCCTCAGACACTTAATAGCTGGGTAGATGCATTAAACTCACTTAATAAACTCTATTTACCTTAGTTTCCCCAGTTGTAAAATGCTGATAATTATAGCACCTACATATAGGGGTGGTTGTGAAGATCAAATGAGAATTAAAAAAACACAACCCTTACCTCTTGTCATGTAATCAATTCTGAGACAGAAATGGGGTAAGGCTGGGCAATTGGGGTTAAGTAACTTACCCAGGGCCACACAGCTAGGAAGTGTCTGAGACCAGAGTTGAACCCAGGTACTCCTGACTCCAGACCTGGTGTTCTTTCCACTGCATTATCCAGCTGTCCCACGAGATAATATTTGTAAAGCACCTAGCATGTACTAGGCACTACACTATCTATTATTGCTATTATTTTTACTGTAATTATTCTTTCTCACCTTTTTTTTTACTTTTATCTATCTTTCAGGACCTACAATACTCAGAATCAATATAAAGATTCTAAGATATCATGTATTTGTATAAAAATAAAACTTATTTCCAGAACCCTTTTTGCTAATATCTAGAGAAGATGAGTGTTGAGAAGAGCTTGGAAAGAAAAAAAACACACAATCTAATGGCAATGGAGGAGAATGTTGTGTAGGAGGATTTCTTTGGTTCTGAGTCCCTATCTAACTGGAATACATTATGTACCGTGTGGCACTTCGTGATTTCATCAGTGATTGTTGTGACAGCAAGATGACAGGCTGTTAATATCCATATAGAAGATAGGTAATTAAGGTAAGTATGAAGTTGGTGGGTAAGATGGAAATGAGTCCATTCAAGTCCCACTTTGATGCCTCATCTCATTGGGATGTGGAGGTGATCTTGGGTCCTTTAAGGCTATGCCAATGGATCGTAATCTCTGGTAGGTTCTATCAAGCCAGAAGGTGTTGAGTCTGATCATGGTAGTAATGGCTATCTATGTCTTTTGTTCAAAGACCAGTAGAGCACTACTGGAAGAAGCGTATCACGAGGTTGGCAGCAGGGGATTGAATTTTTTGGTCATTGCTCTTAAAGATCTATTTAAAAAGGAATATAAGGACAATCATTAACATTCACTTTGAGATACTTCATTTCATTTCACTTCCCCAACTACTCCTTATTCAGTGCAAGGCAAGAAACAGCAATGACTAGAATGGTCATATATCCTAGAGAGAGAGCTGACCATGGAATTCAGGAAGATTTGGGTTCAAATTCCACCTCTGACATATATAAATCAATACATCAATTAGTATTCATTGCATACTTACTATATGGCAGCATTGTCCAAGGTGTGGAAGATGCAAATACAATGAACGAAATAATCTCTACTCTCAAGTACTTTACCTTCTATTAGATGAGACAAGGGTATATACATATATACACACATGTGTATACACATATAAATATGATAAATATGAAAATAATAAATTGATATACTTTCTATATCATTCTGGATAAGTCATAGAATCACAGAATTTGAGATCTGGCAAGGTCTAGAGAAGCCATCTAGACCAGTCAAGACATAAAAATAATCCTCACTACAACATACTCAGAAAGTGATCATTCTGTATATGATCAAAGACTTACAAGGAGAGATAATCTATCATATCTTCAAAAAACCCAAGTCACTTTTGGGCAGTTCTCATTTTTAGAAAGCTTTTCTTGGCATTGAGTCTACGTTTTTTTCTTTTATACTTCTACCCATTGCTTTTCGTTTTGCTCTCTGGGGCAAACAGAGCACTTCTAATACCGCCTTCACATGATAGCCCTTCAGATCTTTGAGCCAAGATCTCATGTACCTCCTGAATACTCTTCTTCTGGTTTCACACACATAGTTCCTTCGACTTTATTTGTCATGTACTCAAGGTACTGCACGATCTTGGTTGTCCTACTCTGGACACTCTCCAAATTATCAATACCCTTCTTAATCTAGGAACTCCAGAACTTAGCAAAATCTTTTAGATGAAGTCTGATGATGGCTGAGTACAGTGAGACTATCATCATTTCTCTATTCCTGTAAGCTATATCCCTCTTAATGCAGTCCAACATCACATTACCTTTTTTGGCTGCCACATCTTACTACTAACTCAAACAGAGCTTTTGGTCCACTAAAAAAAACTCTAAGCTTTAAAAAAAAAAAAACAACAATTGCTGTCTATCCATGCATCACCATCTTACATTGTGAAACTGATTTTTTGTTCCCAATGCAAGACATTAATCCCTATTTAATTTCATCTTATTGGATTTAGCCTAGTGTTTTAGCCAGTCAAGAATTGTTATCCAATGTATTAAGCATCCCTTCCAGCTTTGTGTTATCTACAATTTTGATGAATATAACACCTCTGTTTTTATTCAAGTCATTAGTTAAACAATACATGATCGCACACACACATCCCTGGGTGACTTCCTGCCATGTTGACATTAAACCATTAATAACTCTTCAAAATGTAGGATTCATATTAGACTATGCTCAGATGTCATTTTCTCTATTACAAACCCTAGGAAAGAGTTGTCATCTCCCTTCAAGATTGTCAACATTTCTACTGCAATCAGCTCCAGAATAGAAATTTCCCATTATTTTCTCCATCTTTGGAAGAATGAAATTATTATTAAAGCAAGTCAGGAAGTGATTAGCTTCTCTACTTTCGAAAGAAAGAGAACTCCAGCAAATATGTGGATAACTGAAGTTTCCTATCACTATTATATAAAGCCTCTTTGTCAGGCTACTGATATGTTTCCTGAACTCCTCAAGACTTCAGTCACTTCTGCTTTCTTCCTCTCTCTCTCTCTCTCTCTTTCTCTCTCTCTCTCTCTCTCTCTCTCTCTCTCTCTCTCTCTCTCTCTCTCTCTCTCTCTCTTTAACTTTTACCCAAATAATCTCTAGCATGCAAGAGCTGACTCGCTGACTCTTTTCTTTTTGTATCAGTGATTTGCTCATAATAAGTACTTACTAAATACTTTGTCATCCAACCATTCATTCAAGATACATTCTATCTCTGTGTCACTCTTACTTTCCCTTCTTACCTGTCCTGTTCCTTTTGAATAAGGTTCATCCATATTCCAGTACTGAGGTTCATCTGTCCAAGTCTTAGTGATGCCTATGGTTTAAATTCTGCCCCAACTTGTAAAAAAAGGGAACTTAACACTTTCCATTACAGACAACATCCTGTAACCAATATGAGGCACTTGCTTCTCAGGGGAAAGAACCACTCAAGTAATCAAATCACAAAGCAAAAGGTGCTTTGTGAAATACATATTCAAATACATATAGATTTAGACCCAGAAAGGAGCCTTGTGACTAAATCTAATCTGATTCATTTTCTTTCTCTCCCATTTCATAGATGAGGCAATTGAGATTCAGAGAAGTTAGGTAACTTGCCCATAGTCACATAGGTATTAAGTGACACAATCAGCATTGGAACCTATATTCACTGGTCCAATATCCAGAATGATTTACACTATACCATATTGCATTGCAAGATAATAAAGTGACTTCTCCGTTCTCTTACCATCTGTTAGCATGATGAATCTCCTCTTTCTATTTGGAGAATTTTGTGTTTAACTTTCACTGGTGTCAAACATCAGGAAATTCACTTTCTTCGATAAAGTGGAGACATTGAAAAATTCTCATATCCTAACTACTGTTTTGTGCAACTTCCAGGTTGACCCATATTTCTCACATCCCCCACAGCACCTTCACAGCAATTTTACAATTTCAATATCCAATTTTACACTGAGTACATTTTCAATGGGGCGTCTCCTAATTGCCTCTGGGAAGGTTTCCTGTAGCGGACTGATTTTTATTCATCCTTTATGGAATCCTTTTTCTCTCATGGATTGTGTCCTTCTGTCCTTGTTCCTTAATTTTTAAAACTTTCATTTGATCTTTTCTTCTTCTATCTCTTCTACCCCGGATTTGGAAAAAAAAACCCAACCCCCCAAATCATCTTGGAATATATATTTATTGTCTAACAAAATAAATACACATATTTGCCATGCTTTTATCTATCTATCTATCTATCTATCTATCTATCTATCTATCTATCCATCTATCTACCTATCTATCCTTCTGTCTCTCTCTATCCATCCCTCTGTCTCTGTATCATTCTATCTATATATCTTATTCAGCACCTTGAGGCATTCATCCTATTAGCATTCTTCATCACTGATCCTTTGGAATCATAGTTGGTCATTGCATTGCTCAGAATCCTTAAGACTTTCAAAGTTGCTTGTATTTTTAATCTTCTTGTTATTCTATAAATTATTCTCTTAATTTTGCTCTCTTCACTCTTTATCAGTTCATCAAATCTTATTAGGTTCTCCAAAAGTATCTTTTTCATTATTTCTTATGGCACAATAATATTGCCATAATTTGTTCATCTTTTTTGGGCATCCCCTTAGCTTTCAGTTTGCCATCATAAAAAGAATTGCTATAGATATTATTTTTATATGTAGATTTCTTTTTTCTTTTTTGGTCCCAGGAGTGGTATCACTGAATTCAAGAGTACTTATGGTTAATGGCATTCCAGAATAGTTGGACTAATTTACAGGTCCATCTTTAAAAGTATTTTAAAAGGGGCAGCTAGTTTGCTCAGTGGATTGAGTCAGGCTTAGAGTTGAGAGGTTCTGGGTTCAAATCTGGATTCAGATACTTCTTAGCTGTGTGACCCTGGGCAAGTTATTTAACCCCCATTGCCCAGCCCTTACCACTCTTCTGCCTTAGAACCAATGTACTTGTATTATATATTAAGGGTTTTAAGTATATATATATATATATATATATATATATATATATATATATATATACAAATACATGTTTTTCCTGCAATCCTTATGTTTGCCATTTATTTTTCTTGGCATTTTTGCCAATATGGTAGATAAAAGATATGAGAACCTCAGAGATATTTTAATTTGCATTATTCTATTAGTGATTTTGTATACTTTTATAGACCTTAGCTTAGACTTCTTTCTTAGAAAGTTGTATTTTAATATATTTTGATCATTTTTCAGTTGATGTGTAGCTCTTATTTGAATCTTATTTGAATCTCATATATGTTAGAAAAGAGACCTTTATCAGAAAAAAAACCTTTCTGAAAATAATCACTCTCCGCACCCATCCCATTACTGCTCTTGTAAAATTAGCTGAATTGACTTTGTTCAAATTCTTTTCAATTTTATGTAATCACAACTGTCTATTTTATTTTCTCTAATTACTTCTATTCCTTATTTGGTCATGCCTTTCCATAATCTTTAATGTCTATTATGGAATGGCGTATAGGGAGTAGACGTTTAGGTCAATGATGGCTACTGTCACTCCCAAACAATCAGCAATTCTGTTCATATAGGGGTGAAATGGTAGTAGTGGTGAGTCATGCCTCAGTCTTACTCTATTTTTGTGCTAGAATTAGAGAAACAGATACCAATTCTCTCTGGGTGGTCTTTGCTAACTGGCTTAAGGAATGGCTGGACCTGAAGGTATAGGGAAGAAGCACTAAAAGAATGTTATTTTGCTACAGCTTTCAGAATACCAAGGCCCTTCCCTGTCTGAAGGTATCTCAGAGCAGCTATTCCATTATTTCCTCCTGATTCAGGTCCTTCCTTACTACTTTTCATGTAAACTACTATAACAGTTAATTAGCTCTGCCCATTTCCAGGGTTTCTCTCTCCCCTCTTAAATGATTAACTTCCCATAAATGTGAGCTTTTCATTCAAAGAATACTTTTGATACAAAGTTCATGATGGCCAGTCTTTCTGTAGATATATTTTTCCCTCCACTGTTTTTTTTAAATGATACTATCCATAGTATTTGTCTATCCTGCTCTATAGTGTTTTACAAATACATTTGTTTTCTACACTGCTGCTATCTATAGCTATTATGTTTACTTTGCTTAGCAAGAAGATCAAATGCTTGCTGGATGTGATATTATTTGTATACCATTGATCTTATCATTATGACTACTCTATTTTAGTAACCATAATGATAAATAACTTTACTGTTCTTTTTTTTATACAAAAAGTTCTATATGATATGATAATTCTCTATGTTGATATTTGTTCCTTTATATATTTTTCTAGCCAATGGCTTTTTTGAATGGGTCAGGTTGAAACTATGGTAGTTGTATACTATATTTTCTAATCTTTATTTCTTTTTTTAATTTGGTATTGTTTTCCCTCTTTTCTTCAACTAGTTAATGACTTGTTTTTCAGATTCTACTCTTGCTTCCATCATATGAATAATCAGTTTCTTTATGTTATATGATCAATTATTTGTTATGATAGTGTCAATGTTTGCTGTTTCTAACCTTTTGCTTCTTTAAAATTTTTTAAATTAATTAATTAATTAAGAATATTTTTCCATGATTCATGTTCTTTCCCTCCCTTCCTCCCTCCCTAACCTTTTGATTCTTGGTGAAAATTCATAATATTCTGCCATGAGGTTTCTGAGGTATCTATGAACTTTCGACCTCTTTCTTTTCTTAATCTTTAATTTTATTGTTCAATTTATTTTCTACCATTTCCGTCATCTTTCTCAACTTCTTTCTCATTGAAATCTCTAAATATCATATCTATATTGACTTGGCTTGGAGAATATTGCCAAGCTTTTCAAAAGGATTCTCTACTTCTTCATTTTCTTTAGTAGATGTTGACATATACAAAGCCATTTCTGAACCCTCTTGAATACAGTGCCTTTCCTCTTTTAATTATTTCTTCTGTATCCTATACTTAAGCTTGTCTTGCATATACTCACTTGCATATTGTCTTCCCTCATTAGATCATAAATTCCTTGAATACAGGGACTATCTTTTGTCTCCTTTTGTATTCCCAGTTCTTAGCATAGAGCTTGACACAGTAATAGGTGTTTAATAAATGTTTATTGATTGATTGCCTTTGTGAGGCTCCTTTTTATTGATTGCCATGAGCATTGTACAGTCATGTGACTAAGCATCCCATGAAATATTGTTTCTTGTTGCCTTTTGGGTGAAAGATGAAACCAGCTCTATTAACACCTTTCTTTTCTTCTCAGAGGAAAAGTTGGGAGCTATAATTACATTTAACTGTAACTGCCTTTAATGATTTGGTTTTAGTTAACATGAAAATGCCTACAGTGATGTGGCTCCATTCTTCCAGTAATGTCCATTCTTTGGCCACTGGATCAAGACCTCTCATTTCAAATGCCAAAAATTAAATCAATGTTTATAGACAATCTGAAGACCACATAACACTTGACACCTTCTTTCCCTAAACTATTGGTAATTAGCTTCTACATCATTAGTTAATTTGGTTCTAGAGTAGCAGACCCAGGCTGTTGCCATGATCATGTACGAATATCTCTGTTTGATAGAATCTAGTATGTCTTCAGTTCTGCTGGGAGAACTTTGGTATGATTCAGTGACACTTACATATAACTATGAAAAGTTTGAGGAGCATCTTGGAGGTTTTTGAAAAGTAGGCACTTACTATATATTTGTTGATTCTCTTGATGATGAATTCCTTACCTGGTAAATGTTTATCAGGATTCACTCTCCTTTTCATTGCCTACTTCCCTTCTCTTTAAATATCTTGGTTGATTTTGTATTGTATCTCTAAGAGAAAGATGATATTATTCTTCCTTTAGAGGGACAACATCCTTTGGATGATACGCTTACATCAATGGTTCAGTGTTTCACCTGAATCTACTCTTTGACTTGAAGGAATCCTCATCTGGTAGTAGACTTGGCTTATCCCTTTTCTACTTGGAGTTGCACACATTCTTTTTTTTTTTTTTTTAATTTTTTTAAACCCTTAATTTCTGTGTATTGGCTCATAGGTGGAAGAGTGGTAAGGGTGGGCAGTGGGGGTCAAGTGACTTGCCCAGGGTCACACAGCTGGGAAGTGTCTGAGGCCGGACTCGAACCTAGGACCTCCCATCTCTAGGCCTGGCTCTCAACCCACTGAGCTACCCAGCTGCCCCCTACACACATTCTTATGTATTATTTCCAAATTTCTCTTTAATGTAGATAGCTAACTCTATGGTGTTTTTATTAAACTAGATGGAAGTCTAGCCATCACAAGTATTTTGCTGTTGTCTATTTTCAGAGTGCCAAGCCAAGACAGTATTCGGTTTATAATACAGGATAAAAGCATTCAAAACTCCTGACAATAACAATAATATTAACTCACATGTACACAGGAGACTCAAAAAACTGAGTCCAAATTTTGATTTTGAAACTACAACCCACGTCACCTTGGGTGGATCACTTAAACCACTTTGTGCTTCAGTTTCCCCGTATATAAAAGGACAAGATTAAACTAGATTATACCTAAGGACCCTGCCAGTTCTAAATTCTATGTTCTTATACAGTGGTTAAGGTTTATAAAGAACTTTCTTCAAAGCTATCTTATGATGGCACTGACCTAGGGTAACCCAAAATATGATTTGGACTCTCAACTCTTTACCTGAAATTTTACTTGGCTCTTTGCATGGATGCAGATACAGCAGTCTTTCCTTTAAACAGACTTGCATTTATGAGGATTCTATGGCATAATTTAAAAAAAATCCCCAACTACAAGGTGATCATTTAGGCATACCCTCAAGCAGGAGGAATCATTACTAAATCTAAACAATAATATTTCATGAGCCATCCAGGCAACCTTCCCTTCACACAGTAAATATTTTAGTATCACCCTATTGGGAAGCTTTTGATTCAAAACAAGACTGTAGGATTGAGTACCAGTTCTTGCTTGGATGCTACACATGCCTGGAGAATAACATTGCTTATTCATTATTCAACATGTAAATTTTTATTGATACTTTAGCATTAGAGGAGTAGAAAACTAACTCAGAACAATTTGAGAATTACCCAAAGGCTATATAGAAGAGAGCAAGTGAAGATGTTGGACTGAAAAAATATTTGGATTTCATTGCAACCTCTAGCTAAGTAGATATTTGTTTGCATGCAATTTAGCTTTTAAAATTTTCACTTTTAAATTGAACCAAGAAATGTTTTTTTTAACCCTACTTTCCCTCGGTCATATTAATACACTTAGAAATAAACTTTCATTAATGGAATTCAGCTGTGGCTGCAGCTGTTCAGCTTGCCCACAATCTGGCTGTTTGTGGGCAGCTCTTGAATCTCTCTTGTCAATAAGACCACTCATCCCTGTCTTACAATAGAAATTACAGAAATCAATGTGTCACACCTCGCCTGCTTGGCAAGCAGCACAAAAGATTTGTAAGTCAATGACAGCAAGAAAGAAAATAGAATTGTTCCCATCTCTCCCCACCCATCTCCTCCCCGCACTGTTTCACCCCCTCAACTCTTTCAGCTAGAAGTACAGAACAGCAGAGGTGTGAAATCGCTTTCAAAGGAGATGGAAAGGTGAAAGAGAGACTCAATAGAGAAGGGAGAAGTCAAGGAAAAACATGGAATAAGGACTAGGGTGAAGGTTATTTAATATTAGAGGCATAGGTGCTGTGAGGTTTTTGGCTGCTTACTAGAAATGGATTTACTAGGGACGACTGTGGTTTCTAGTCATTCCATGATCCTCAGCGTACACACTCCTTTACCTTAGAAGTGGAAAGAGTTGGGGCAGCTGGGTAGCTCAGTGGATTGAGAGCCAGGCCTAGAGACAGGAGGTCCTAGGTTCAAATTCGGCCTCAGACACTTCCCAGCTGTGTGTCCCTGGGCAAGTCACTTGACCCCCATTGCCTACCCTTACCAATCTTCCACCTATAAGTCAATACACAGAAGTTAAGGGTTTAAAATTAAAAAAAAAAAAAGAAGTGGAAAGAGTGGGGTATTTCTCAGAATAAGGCCTCAGAATTTTTAGATCTTAAATGTAGGGAGGACATTGACTGTGTTACTGATTGGGAGTCTGGTTTTCTCCTAGACCTTTTAATGCTACCTATCCTTAATGGACCACAGAGCAAAAGGCCTGAGAGAGTGAAAAGATTGAAAGGATTTTCGTAACTTAAGACAGAGGGCAGATGGAGCCCTGGGAATATCAGCTTCCATCAAATCAAAGAAATTCAAATAAGATACATTTAAGCTAAACCTGAGGGATTTTGCTTTCTGGATATATATAATTGCTCAGTTGTTCAGTCATATTCAACTCTTTGTGAGTCTATGGACCATAGTCATCTTTGATTTTTCTCAGCAAAGGCTATTGGAGTGGTTTGATACTTCATTCTCCAGTGGATCCTTTTGATGGGTAATCAAGAGGTTAAGTGACTTGTCCAGGGTCACATTGTTTAGAAGTCTCTGAGTCAGATTTGAATTCAGATCTTCCCATCTGAGACCCAGTAGTCTAAGCACCAAGCCACCTAGTGTGTATGTGTACATACACATATTGGCATACACATATATACACAATATACATATATATGTAATCTCTCTTTTTCTTTCTCTATCTATCGCTCCTGTAGGGCAGGTAGATGATGCAGGGAAAAGATTACCTGTCTTAGAGACAGGAAAACCTGAGTTCAAATCTAGCCTCAGATACTTATCTCTGGGACCCTGGACAAGTTAATCCTGTTTGCCTCAGTTTCCTCATCTGTAAAATAAGCTGAAAAAGGCAAAAGCAAAACACTACAGTATCTTTGCCAAGAAAACCCCAAATGGGGTCAGATACAACTGAAATGACACAACCACAACCACAACGTCCCTGAGACTATGTCCTTAAAGATCTGAGATTTCTCCCCTACAGGAATTGGGTGGTGGTGGTGGTGTGAAATATGGTAACTGAAATTAAGTGGGAGACCAGAAGATGACAGCAGAGAGCAGTACATTAGCCAAGAAAACAGGACAGCTGTTTAGAATTAGCGGAGAAAGGCTGAGTAAGGATGCACAACTCAACCCAGCAATTTAGAACTTGATAGACTAACTGCAGAGCCTTGCTTCCAAGAGGGAAATGATGAGGAGCAGTAACAAAGACACAGAAGATGGTAAACTGACCTTGCCTGTGTATGTGCTCTACATGAGCACTCCCTCCTACATGTGTTTTCTGGTCATGCAGAGTACTTTTACTACTAGTCTTATATAGCAATCTGTGGGTGAGCCTATCCCTGTGTGTATAGGGAAGTGGGAGGGGGAGAGACTTCCTCGTCATCCATTTTTGCTATGCATTTAATTAAATATTTTTTTGTTATAAATGAGTGTGCTTTCTGACTGGTTTGATAAAAAGATCAATGGAAGTCTTTTAGAGGATGACCTCATATATACTGTGAACTTAGAGTAGCTATTCAGTCTCTCTCACTAGTGACGGGGCCTTCAACTATTTATTGATTTCTCCGTGGGACAATTTTCATCCTAGGTCAGTGATAGATCAGGTTCTGCTCCTTTCTAGTGCCAGTATCGGCTGGAACCCTCACATGAACTCTGTTCCACTGGGTATACAGAATAAATATCATCACTTTCCTGGCTCAACAGAAACTCTGGTCCTGGGGAATAGACAATATAGGAATATAATCCTATGGGAACAGAATTCTATTAAAACTCTTTGTGTACCTAGGGCTTCTGGTTCTGAAGTGTACCTAATGGATTCTGAGGGTACAGCTTAAGTGCATAGTAGTGGGAGTACTTCTTAGTTGGTTATTGTAGTAATTACTTACCTAAGCAATGAAATAGATAAGTGAAGCTGCCATGCTATTGAAGTAATCCTCAGTAAAAATAGTTTCATGCTGGCAACCATTTATTTTTCTTTGGGATAAAGCAGTTAAAATTGCTGATGTAGGAATGATGGGAACCTTCAGAAGAAATGACAGTGCCATGTTAGATTTCTTGATAAATAAGGAGACGAAAGTTGTGTATAGTCTGATGTGAACCTTAGATTTTTGGGAGAGTAGATCTCAAATTGTTTATTGAAAGGCAAGACAAGATACAAAATAGACAAGCTCCTCAAGGAGCTCACAATGTTACAACAGGGAAGACAACATGCAAACAACAAGGATAAAAAGGAGATAATCTCAGAGCAAAACACTAACATTTCAGAATAACCTTTCAGAAAATGGGATTTTAGCTGAGGTTTGAAGGAAGTCAGGAAAGATAGGAGGCAGAAGTGAGGAAAAAATTCAGATGATATCCTAATAGGCTATAGGCAAAGTAGCTCATGGACAAAATTACTATGGCATGAACACAAAGAATTCTAATGAGGAGGAAAAGAGAATCTGCCTAAAGAAACTGGTGTGGGTACAGAGGAAACTCATCAACCAACTTTGATTTTTTTAAGAAGACATACACAGAAGATAGAGTAACACATTATGAATACGAAAGGCATGATTTCATGAAAGTGACATAAGGGATGCCAAAGCTCAGATTAGCAAGTAATGCCATAATAAAGGGTATATAAGGGTAAGTTGAGGCAAAAGAAAGGTCAAAAACATAGTAGGACCACTGGGTGGGAGTGAATAAATTAATGATAACATTCAACAGAGAGAAGATGGAACTATTTCATTTTTATTTTGCTCCTCTTTTGTTTATTTAGGAGAATAATCTTGGGATGGAGAAAGATAGAGCAAATATGCTTGAAGGGCATGGAAAAAAGAGAAGATAGTAAATGAGCAGAGAGCTGTTCTCAAGGAACTCAAGTCATTCATTCATGCATTCAACAAGTGTTTATTAAATGCCTATCCTGTACAAATAATTGTGCTAATGGTTGGGGAATACAGAGACAGAAAACAAGAGGTCTTTCTCTTTGGGAGTGAAGCTCTTCACAGCCTGACACCTTTCTATATTTTCCAGTCTTAAAAATACTCTATATGTGCGCAACAGTCTCTCTTTATTGTCCTACTTGGTGTTCTGCGCATAAAATTATTCATTTGTCTCCATGCCTTTGTACTGACTCTCTTGAGTGCCTGGAATGTTTTCTCTTCTTGGCACTGTCTTTCCAAGGTCCTTGGTTCTGTCATGTCTGAGCTCAAGTGCCATCTTCTACTCGAAATCTTTCTTGTGGCAAATTTAAAAATAAGAGTTTTCTTTCTTTCCCCTCTGTTTCTTATTTACCTTTTCATGTTTCTCTTGGTTTTTGTGGTTTAATCCTGGTCTTTTCTGTGCAAATACTTGGAAATCTTCTATCTTGTTGAATGCCCAAACTTTCCCCTGGAGGTATATAGTTAGTTTTGATGGGTAGGTGATCCTTGGTTGTAGAACCAGTTCTCTTGCCTTTCTGCATATCATATTCCAAGCCTTGCAGTCTTGTAGTGTGGAGGCTGCCAGATCCTGTGTGATCCTGATTGGTGCTCCTTGATATCTGAATTGTCTTTTTCTGGCTTCTTGTAAATTTTTTTCTTTTACTTGGAAGCTCTTGAATTTGGCTATTATATTCCTGGGGGTTTTCTTTTCAGGGTTTAGTGTAGAGAGCGATCTATGGATCCTTTCACTTCCTATATTGCCCTCTCACAGAATTTCCTTTATTATAGAGTCCAAATTTCTATTAATTTCTTCTTTTTCAGGAAGACCAATGATTCTCAAATTATCTCTTCTAGACCTGTTTTCTTGATCTGTCAATTTCTCAGTGAGATTTTTCATATTTTCTTCTATTTTATCAGTCTTTTGACTTTGCTTTGTTTGTTCTTGTTGTCTTGAGAGATCATTGGCTTCATTGCCCAACTCTTGTCTTTAGAGACTGGTTTTCTGCTATATTCTTTTGGTTTTCCTTTTGAATCTGGTCTATTTGGTTCTTCAAGGCTTCGGCTGGTCATTTCTGGTCTTCAGTTTGCTTATCAATTCATTTGATTTCTGAGCCTCACTTTCTAATTGCAAAATTCTGCCTTTTAAACTGTTATTTTCTTGCCAGTTCTCTTCCATCTTTCTCATAATCTCAGATTTGAACTCTTCAATAGCTTGTGACCAGTTTTCATTTTTTGGGGGAAGGTTTGGATATGATTACTTGTTTGTTCTCCTCTGTTGTTTGCTTTGTTGTCTGGATTTTTTCCGTGTAAAAGTTGTCGAGTGTTAAAGATTTCTTCTTGATCTTTCTCTTCTGGGGTTCTTGTCTCTGGCTTGCCATTGTGAGCCCAGCACCCTTTCAGCTTTATCCTCACGCCCAGGGTCTGTCTGTGCTCTTTGGGCTCATGAGGTCACAGGCCTAGTTGTTCTCAAGGTCAAGCCTTCTGGTGGTCCCCTTGCTTGTTCCTCTGCCTAAAGCTCCTTTAACAGTCTCAGGGTGCTGTTTCCACAGTCATACGCCCCTCTGCACTAGGTCCCCACTCAAGGTCCATGCCTGCTCTCAGGGTCTGTGTTCAAAGTCCATGCGTTCTTTAGCCTCTTGTGGTCTTAAGTCTTGCTGCTCTCAGGAACAGGCCCTGGTGATGCCAGGTAGCTTCCAATGACTTAATGGGTGCCCCAAATTTGCTCTAATTCTTGTGCGCTGGCTTTAGCCCTGTAGGTGGGGGCTGGGGAGGGGGTTGCTCAGCTCCTGTTTTAGTAGAGCTATTTCACCCCTGTATAGCATGGAAATGCCCTGATCCCACATACCTTCAATGCTGCGCCCTGTTGTGAGGTCCCTTTGTTCATCTAGATTTGTTTTTATGTCCCCTTGAGGAGTCCTATATGTTTCGGTTAGGAGAGGTTAAGCAGCTGCTTTTTACTCTGCCACCCCTTTTTAGGACTTTTAAGACTCCAATAACATGGTTTTTGCTTGTTTGGAATTTTTGGTAGCTGGGTGCTGGGACACTTGAAAATTTTCAGTCAAGTTTTTAAAATTAAACTAAGACTCCTGTGAGGGATGGGATAGGAGACAGTATCCTGATATTGTCATAGATAATATACAACTAGGTGAGTCTGTGTTGGGATCTCTGACTGTTTTTCTCCCTTTGGTGTTTATTCTTCCTTTCTTAGTCACTAAGCATTTACTAAACTCATACTATCCAAAACTTAGCACCTAAAGAGGTCCTTAACAAATGATGAATAAAAAAAGTCAATTGACTTATTAATCCACATTTTCACAGATGAAGCGAGTCACAGCATTGTTAAGTTATTTGTGCAAGGCCACAGAGGAATAGAAACTTGGTTTCTTGTGCTGAAGTATGACTAGGAAACAAATTATGGAGAATTAGTGAATAAAGATAATCAACAAATATTTCTGTGATGTACCTGCTATATAACAGGCACTTTGTTAGATGCTGAGGCTATAAATACAAAGATTGAAACAATTTCTACTCTCAAGGATCTCTGTAAAAGAATACAAAATACATATAGAATAAATGTGAAAAGAATATATTTAAAGCAGTTAAATATATTAGAGAGGGAGAGCACTAGGAGCTGAAGGAATTGAGAAAGTCTTAATGTTTTTAAAGATAGTTGTTAAAGGCCATTCTTGAAGTTTATTCCTTACTTAAAGGAAGAGTGGGATTCTGTGAGGTAGAGATGAGGGGATGGTATGTTCTAGGCATTGCGAATAGCCAGTGAAGAGGCAGGGAAAGAGGAGATGCAGTGCCATATGAAAAACTAAGAGACCAGTTTGATTGGATGAAAGAATACAGGAGGGAGGATAATATCTAATGAGCCTGGGGAGCAGATTGTGGCCAGGTTATGTGGGGTTTTAAAGACTAAACACAAATTTATATTTTACTCTAAAACAAGAATTTTTAACTTTTTTTTCTTTTGCATCATAGATCCCTTCCCAGAATAATGCTTTTAATTGCATAAAACAAACCCATAGGATTACAAAGGAGACCAATTATATGGAAATGTAGTTATCAAAATTTGCACATATGTGTATTATTTATGCAGAGATGTATACATATACACATATATGTGTAGATGTGTATATAAGCAACTAGGTGCTATATACCATTATTATTATTATTATTATAATACCCATTTTACATATGAAGAATCTGAGACTAAGGGACATTATGATAAGAATAAGAATAATGACACATATTTGTTTAGCATTTATGTAAATACTTTACAAAGAGTACCTCGCTTGATCTCTAGGAAGTAGGCAATATTATTATCTCTGTTTTATAGATGAGGAAACTGAGGCAAGAGAAGCAAAATGACTTACTCAGGAGCACACACCTAGCAAGATTTGAACTCGGGTTAAATGACTTCGCTACAGTCATATGCCTAGTAAGCATCAGAGGTAGAGCTCTCCTGGTTTCAGGTCCAATGTAAGTTCCATTATAGCACATTTTTTTTCATGGTAAAAAGACAACTTTTTAAATTCAAAGTAAAGAAGCAACAGTTAGCAGTCACTTTTTGCCACCTGCCTCCCTGCAATGTCCTCTTCCCTTGGTCAGCAAAGGCTGGCTGATTGCTCGAATTCTCTGTTTACAGACTGTCCTGGCATTCTGTGTGCAGAAAAGTTTGATTGCATGGGGATATTAAATTCCTGTGCAGTTAGCACTCTATCACACAACAAATGAGAGTGTCAGAGGAGGCTTTTTAAGGCCCTGTGTTATTATATTGAATGATAAACTGCTTGCGAGTGATTAAACTGCCTCCACAGGCCCAAACCTTCTCTTTTGCTGCTCTTTAGCTAATGCTATTTATCTTTGTATTTCTGTTTTTGCCCAAGAAAAACTGCACACATATGGTATTGTTGCAAAGCAACTCTACCAAAGTGCTCCGTGATAGAGTGGGAAGCAGACCCAGGTTCAAGCCAGAAACGGACCAAATCCTCACTGTGCCCGCTTCTCCATCCTGAGACTTTGCACAAAGGACAACCTTTGGAACCTCAAGTTCCTCCTCTCTAAAGTGGAGATAATAATACTTAAGTGCTTAGCTCAGAAGATGATTGACCATCTAATAAGATAATGCCAATGAACTAATGGTAGAGTTCTTTATCATTCAATCAATAAACACTTCAGTGCCTACTAAACTCCAGTGTCTTCCAAATGCTCTCTTTGACATTCCCAGTACTTCAGAACTTAGCTTCTTCCTACCTTCCAATCTTCTTACACCTTACTCCCCAACAGGGCTTCTTTGATCCAGTAAGATTGGCCTCTTGGCTGTTCTAATCTCTCTGGTACAGGAATTATCTCTTGCTATCTCTCATGCCCAGCACACTCTTTCTCCTCAACTCTGACTGCTGACTTCCCTGACTTCCTTTTAAGTTCCAATTAAAATCCTGTTGTATAGAGGAAGCCTTCCCCAACTCTTTTTAATTCCAATGCTTTCCCTATTTTAACTATTTCCTATTTATGCTATAGGTCATATAAATTTGTTTCAGTGTTGTCTCCCTCATTCTACTATAAGCTCCTTTAGGTAAGGTCTTTCTTTCACATCTGTTGTATCCCCAGCTCTTAGCTCAGTGCCTGGCACATAGTAGGCACTTAATACATTTTTTACTAATGTGTTGATTAATTATGAATTCAAATTTTGAATTGAATCTAATAAAATACTTTGCTGTATATTTTTAGGGTCATATAGAACTGACCTGGGCAAGTAAAAATATACCCAACTCCTTGATCATGCTGGTTATTGATATAAATAGTTCTGATTTTCAGGTTGTATTTTAGCTTTCATTATTCAAGGGAAAAGGCATAGAATTTCTAGTGTATAGCCACCTTAGCCTCTTCTTGCTCTCTACATGTTTTGTTTTTCTAGTCTTGATCTGATAAATGGGTGTAATGATGTTTTATATTTATTTCAAAGGGGACTGCTCATTGAGAGTGCTTATTAGCATAGGTTTGTGTTGGCAAACCTATGGCACAGTGTCAGAGCATGCTGAAGGGGGCTACTCCCTTCTCCCTCTCCATATGCATCTGAGGACATTTCTCCCATCACCTCCCCTCTGCCCAGCAGCCCAATGGGAGCACTACCTCTATCCCCTGTCTGATGTAAGGTAGGGGCTCACTTGGTCTCTAAAAGGTTCGCCATCACTGGCATAGATGATATGCTTAGTACTGAAGTAACTTGGCCTTAGAAATGTTTATTTCATCACAATCCACTATTTGATTGGCCAAGATGATAGCACCAGATGATGGTTGATATTTCCAGAGAAGAACTGTTAGAAGTCACAAATTGTAGTGATTTGAGTGAACTGAATTCCATAGTTAAGAAGAACATGTAGGGGCAAAGCTCAGTTATTTCCACCAAGTATACTGATAAAGAATGATAGCTTCTGTGTATCTGAACAGTTATTTTGATAATTTTCACTGTCTAGAGGAGATGGAAAAAGATTCATTGACTGTTGTGGATAATGTCCTGTGATACTACTCTTAGATGTGATATATCTTCTGATTACCCCTTAATTTTGGTACTTTTATGACTTATGTTTGGTTTAGAAAATTTTCTGAAAAATATGTTCATGTCATCACAGTAAGTACCAGGTTCAGAGAGAAGTGCAATATTTTGTGTTTTCTGGAAAAGATTAGAGAAAGTTTAGGGCTTTTTTGTTGGCAGATGTGCATAATGAATCAAGGCATGTAGTACAAGAACATTACTCAAACTCTTTTCTTTTTGCTTTATTTAATTTTCATTCAAAATGTAACTCTGGAGTGAAGAAGACATAGCTATAGGGTCTGTTTAGTTTTTGTGGGCTTACTGTGAGGCGGGGTGTGATCAGTGAGTCATAAACATCAAATCAAGGCTATAAAAGAAGTTATAAGGAATTTCCTGACCGTAAGTCAGAGAGTTTTCTAAGACCCCTGACCTCAAGTCACCACTAGACAAAGGACAATTAAAAAGAACAGATTTAATTTGAGCCTTTAGTGATTCGCCTTAAATCTTTAGTCTGGGGGCATTCTGGTTACTTTTTTTTGGCTTCTCTATGCACTTGGACTCAGGGAGAACACTGTATTATAGTAGTTTGGAGCACAGAGCTACAGATGGCTGTGAAGAGCTGAAGTCCAGGAGAGGATAACAGGAATAACTTGCTTACATGTGACTAATAAAATCTGAGGAAAGATGAAGTGAAAGGGCAAAGAGATGATACCCAGCAGAGCAGAAAGGTAACATTTAGCAGGAACCTACAGTGAAAAGCATGCAACAACATAAGAAGATATGGGATATGAAGGAGATCTAAAAGAAGAATTAAGAGACTTTGAGTTGTCCTGGTCATGCATGACCCTAAATACACTTGTACCTATGTGTGTGCCTTCTGCAGGTATGTCTTGGCCACCTGGGATCCTGGTATATGATATCCATATGTGTGCTTCATCTATTCATGTTCCTGACATGGGTTGCATAGTCAAATGATGAGGTTCCAGACATATGTGTTTCCTACACATATTCATTGGCTGTAGAGATTACCTGTATAATACCAGTAACCTTTGGAATGTTCTAAACTTTTTATGTGTGCCCTTTCCCACTGGTGGCATGGCAACTTGTGAGAGAGTATTCCCCATGTATGCATGGGAAGATTGTTTTGGTTACTTGATTTATTTTGCTATTAAATTAAATGCCTTTCATTTTAAACCTACATATTCTTTGGAGACTTTTTCCTGACTGGTAACGGTGGACATATCACTGGAGTACATGATTCTGAATTCATCAGCCTTGGGTAAATTATCTGGGAACCCACATTTTGGTGGGTGTCATAAAGAAATCTAGAGTCTCTGAGCAAGTTAAAGCTAAATGTATATCTTGCTTAGATTATTCAATGAAAGTATCAATAAGCATTTGTTAAGTGCCTATAAGTGACAGTTACTTTGCTGGGTACTGGGGTTACAAATGCAAAGAATGAAAGAATCCCTATTGTTAAGGACCATATAATCTGATAGAAATTTACCAACATTCTTATGTTGGTGCCAGAATTTTGCTTTATGCCTGACTCAGAATTCCATGAATCAAAAGAAGGAACCCCAGAGACAGAAGTATATATCTTTTATTGAAAGTCTTCCCCAACCCCTCTCAATTCTAATGCCTGCCTTCTGTTAACTATTTTCTATTTATCTTGTATATAATTTGCTTTGTATATATTTCTTTGAATGCTGATTCCTTCCTCCTTGACGATGTAGATTGTCTTTTGTCTTTTTTTTGTATGCCTATAACATAGCACATTTCCTGAAACATAACAGATGCTTAATATATGTTTATTGATTGATCAATTTAAGTCTTCCAATATACCTGTATAAAGATGGGGGATTGTATATATTTTCATAAAATCCACGATTAAAAATTTTATTTGAGAAAAATTTTAGGAAAAAGAGGCTTGCTAATTCCTTGAATCCAAAAAATGAATTGTTTGGAGAAATATGTCTGCATAAATTTACACTGTATCAAAAAGAATCTGAATGAACTCTGGGGTACAATTGATGGAACTGAAGGGGGTTGAACACACTTATTTTGAATGTAAACTTTTATACCAAAGGGAACTGCCCCCAATTTGCTTTTTGTCAATACGCCTAGCAAACATTGGTTTTGCTTTCTCTCCCTTCTACTTCCCCTTTATCTATTACTATTGTAGTCTCCTTTTAGAAGGTGCAATATTGTATACACCTATAGTTAAAAGGTTTTTAGAGGTATAAGCCAATTATGGTAAATGATCAATTAGGGAGACTAGTCTCCCAAATGATCACAGGGGGATTGTAAAGATGGGATCAATTCTCCCCTGCCCATTTTTAGATTTAATCACAAGAAGTATATATACCCCACTTATCCTTAGGTATGGGGAGGTCTGTTACCCATTTGTGTGATGGTGAGTGATGAATCAGAATTGACAGAACCCTGGGCAGTTCTAAGAAAAGCTTTAGCTGTAATTGGTCCATGTAAAGTGGAAGGAAGGCACAGGAAGTGACAAAAGGAATGATCTTTAAAAGTGGCAAGAACTTCTTGTGACAAGATCTTTCACCTTCAAACTTGACCTTGAAGGAACTCTGGCTTGGGATCTTGGACTGCTCTTCGATTTTTCCATTAGAACTACCACATGGGTGAGAGAAAAAAAGCTGACTCCCTTTCCTGACTTTTCTGAGAAGTACTAGCATCCAGAGAGGCTCCTTGTCTTGGAGGAGGACTTGTGGCTAAAACTCTTGTTTAATTTACCTCTGGGACCCCTTTGTTGGGGCTTCTGAACCCCTGTTTGGTTCAGACCTGGCCGGAGTAATAACCTACTTTCTCTCTGATTTTCATACTTTTACTCTTTCTCTTTTTGTAAATAAGCCACCAAAAAAAAGTCATTCTGACTTGAGTAATAAATTCTCGCGACCACTTTTCTCATATATTTAGCCCAACCCTTTAATTTTTACCACTCACACCTGGAAATTCTCAGAACTTGTCATCAAAATTAAACAAATGTTTATACAAGTGGTCTCAAAATAGGCAAGTGAAGCTGATGGTCACTGCTTTGGATTATGAAAACTTCAAATTAGAAGAGAGATTTTTTTTCTATTCTCTTGTTAAGATGGGGAAAAAATGACCCTACGCATAAGTTACAAATGAAAATTGAAAAATGAGACGACTTAATGAGGTAGTAAAATGTACAGTGGATTTCAATCATGTCTGCCATGGTTATCTTTTGCTTTTCGTGTTTTTGTTTTTTCAGTCATGTCTGACTCTTGGTTTTTTTTGTTGTTTTTTTTCTTTTTTGCAGTTTTCTTTGCAAAGATACTGGAGTGGTTTGCCATTTCCTTCTTTGGCTCATTTTTCAGATGAAGATATGAAGGCAAACAGGGATAAACAACCTGTCCAAGGTCATACTAATCTAGTGTCTGAGACTGAATTTGACTTCAGGAAGACGAGCCTTCCTGACTCCAGGCCTAGTGCTCCATTCACTGTGCCAACTAGCAGTAATCTTGGGCAAGCTTTTAACCTCTGTAGGCATCAGTTTCTTGCTTTCTGTCAAATGGAATAGATAACCTTTATAATACTTTCTGGCTCCAAACTGAGGATCCTATGATTAAGTTCTTTTTAACTTGTTTTTTTAACCTTTACCTTCAGTCTCAGAATCACTACTATGTAGTGGTTCCAAGATAGAAGAGTGGTTAGGGCTAGGCAATGGGGGTTAAATGACTTGTCTAGGATTACACAGCTGAGGAATTATCTGAGTACAGATTTGAATCCAAAACCTCCCATTTTATAGGCCTGGTTCACAATCCACTGAGCCACCCAGCTACCCACCTTTTATTTTTGATATTTGGGAAAAGCAGCAGAGTTAAGTTCCTCTTTCCTTCCCCTTTCACTTCTTTTAGAATTATTTTTACTTCTGAGCACTGAACTATTTTATACTATATGCTAAGGCCACTGAAATCTAAAATTTATTAGGCAAAAACTTAATTAGTCCTCAAAATCTAAGTTAAAATCACCTACCATGTGTTCTCTGTAATCATACCATCTCATCAGATGTTGATTATCATTTGATGCTCAGAACTTTTTGGTAAAAAAGGATTACCTAGAGTTTACATCTGAAGCTTTTATAAAGGGGGAAGAAGGTGTTCATTGTTGCTTATTTGTGGATAACATCTAAATCCTTTTCCATTCTTTCTGTTCCTCCTCAAACAAGTAAAGCCTTATACTCCTTTCTAGGTTTAACTTTGGTTTCTTCCAACTGAAATAGAAATACCAGTTCTTTGTTCAAACTGAAATAGGAATACCACTTCTTTGTACCACCAGATACATTTATTGAAGGCAGTAACTATTAGTCCCAAATGCTAAAAGCAGAATCTTAATGATAGTAGAATGAAGCAATAGTTAGCTCAGTGAGCTGCAACATTATAGGAAAATGTAACTTCACCAGAACTGTAGCTAGTTTGGGTGAATTGGGTTTGGTCCAGGGTGCTCACACTTAATGATTATGTTTTCTTCCATGAATGGTGTCCTTCCATGCTTCCTACTCAATGTGACCACCACTTCCATACCTTGTCTTCTAGTCCTCCACAGGTCCTTATACAACTATAGGATTCATTAGGGGATTGGCTTCTTTCTTTTGGTATAGCTACTCAAAATGCAATGGTCCCTGCTGGATATTGATTCCCTGCTCATACCTCCCTTTCCTTCACTGTTTGCTCTAGATGCTGTAGTAGTTTTTACCTGGTTGCAGCTCTCATCTCTGTAGAAAGAGAGAGAATCCGCCAATTTTGCTATATAAAGAAGGAAGGAAATTGGTGTCAAAACTGAGTGATCTAATTGCCCACCATCAGGGAGCTATAGCCTTGAATTTGTTTCGAAGTTCCCATGTAATTTAAGCCCGAGGTTTTCTTTTCTTTTCTTTCTTTCTTTGGTTCCCCTTGAATCATGAAGGTAATAGCTTCAATTCTTCATTTTAATTTTTTTGGGGGTATATGTAGATATGAACTTGTGTCCATATAATCTTGCAATTAATTCATTTAAATATGTTATTATGTTATTCTCTGACAGATTATAGATCAGAAAATCACATTGAAATGGAGCAAATGAATATAATATATTGGTGTTAAAATTAAATTATTAGGGAGAAACTTTTCATATGCTTGACTGTCCTTTTTCTGGGATTTTTTTTACTATGGGGATTACCATTTCATAAATACTTCATGTTGGTATATAGGATGCATTTTTAATAAGTTAGCTGTTTATTCAAGAATCATCCTGATGGTGGAGGTGCTAGGATGTAGGAACTTGGGAGTTAGGCTAACATCCACTGCTTTCTTTGGTGGATCTGCTAACTACTTGGTACCTTCTGGGTTCTGTCAAACCTACTGCTACTTTCAGGGTAATACAGGAAGCCATGCTTAAGTCTTTTTTCATAAGAAAAGAGTTCTGAGTATCAGTCTGGTAGCAAATCACCAATTACTCTGGCTAATTCATCATGAAAAAAAATCACTTCTCCAAAATTCATCTTTATTCATGTTTCATGTTTATTTATTAGCTTCTCAGGGCTCAGGAAAACAGAGTTTGTTACCAAACCAAAGATGCTGGGTGTGGGGTATCCCCCATGTGGTGTTTGAATGGCTTCTTCTCTCTGTCATCCCTCAGAGATTTCCTGATAACTAATGTGCATTGGTTGGAATTGATCTCTAGCATTATTGTGAATGACGTCCATTATTTGGCCCATAACTGCATATTTTCCAGCGACTCCTCAGCTTGTGGGCTGTAGCTGCATGCTATCATTTCATATTTGCTGCACACTCCATCAAGCTAATAAAGCAGCTGTTTATTATGCATGACCTGCTCTGGAGTGTGACTGACTGATAACTGCAGCATTTTAAGCCTCACACTATATTCTCAGACCTACTGCCAGCTGTTCCATTATAGTCCATAAAAATGTTTCTTGCTACACAACCTCGGAAAGGAAAGTTAGTTGTTTCTAGGGTCTGAGCCAATTTGAATCCTGTGAAGTACTGCCAGATGATGAGTCTGGAGCATGGGGAGGTGGTGTCTGCAAGAGAATGGGAGGCATTTTTTTTAATATGTCAGAAGTACCAAGAAATGATGCTGACTTTCTGCTCCTGGATGAATGGCAGTGAATCAAAGGAAGCATAAGGTGCAAAATAGGAGTGAAAGGTGCCCTCTGTATTTAGTTTAAAGTCTGAAAAAATGAGATGACTCCTCTATTATTCTATATCTCTTATGTCTTTCCCGGTCAAACTCCTTGGGGGAAAAAAGCTTTCTACGTTCCTTGCCTCTATGTTCTCTCCTCTCATTCACTCCAGGCATCATTACTCAACTGCTGCCTTCTTTAAAGTTATTGATGATCTCTTATTTAGGAAATCTAATTTTTATCCTTTTCAACATATTATCTACTCTTGACATTGCTGACCACTCTCTTCTGGATAGTCCTTCCTCTTTGGGTTTTCACAACTCTGTTCTTTCCTAGTTTTCCTCTTACCAGTCTGATTGCTCCTTCTTAGTAACCTTTGCTGGTTCATCCTCTGTATCACACCCCACAAAGTGTATCTTGGGTCTTTTTCTCTTTTCCTTCTACATTCTTTTTCAATTACTTTATTGATTTCCATGGGTTTAATAGTCATGTATAGACAGATGGACAGCTTCAGTCTCTCACATGAACTTCAGTCCCATTTCACCAATTGCCTAGTAGACATTTCAAACTTGCTGTTCTAAAGGTATAACAAATTCAACAAGTTTCAAATTGAATGCAATTTCTTTCCCTCCCTTCAAATTTTCCTATTTCTTTTTAAGGCTCCAAAACTCTTCCAGGCTCCTAGACTCATAATCTTTGCATTATGCATTTTCCTTCATTCTATTTACCAAATAGTTGACAAATCTTGCCATTTCTATGTTCAGAGTCTCTCTTGCATCTAATTGCTCATTTTCTCCTGCATTGTTACTCCTCATTACTTCTCACCTAGATTACTGCAATAAGTTCTTTTTTGGTCTTCATGCTTCAGTCTTTCACCTTTGTAGTCCATCCTACACAAAGGTGCTGAAGTTATTTTTCTTAAATATAGTTCTAATCAGGTGACTTCCCAAGATATAAACTTCTCTGCTTATCTTTTAAAACCTTTCATGAACTGATTTGACACATCTTTTCAGCCTCACCTCACTGGACATTATTTCTCATGTCTGCACTCTGAGATTGAGCCAAACGGGCCTTTTCTCTATTTTATACAACATACAATCTTCAACTATATGGGCATAGAATTCTGGACCCGGAATAGGGAAGACCTAAATTTGGATATTGACCAAGACCCTTATTAGTTGATGCATGGTGTTCATGGGGGTTCAAGGAGGACTAGCTTCTATGGTATAAGGGATTGCTGAACCCTTTTCAAGGCTATTTATTCACCTTTGGTGTCTACCTGGCACTCAACTCTCACTTGTGGCTCCAAGAAGCTGTAGCATGAGCAGTGACCACTCCTCACTAAAACTTTTCAGCAAATGTGCTGAAGCAGGTTGAGGGTAACTGATGTGTCATGGACCTGTAAGTGAATTAACAGGACGTCTATGTCAAGAATGTGACTTAGGGCAGATGAGAACAATTTGTTCTGAGGGCCACAAAAGTGGCTGAAGCTGGTGATATAGAGAGCTTAGAGCTTAGTCAGATAACAAAGATGCCAGTGTCATCCACTGCATCCCAGGCTATCACCAGTCATCCTTACTTTTGTCTTGTCCCTAGACTTGGATAACTCTGGAAGAGAGAATGAGGCTGATAATTTTGTGCAATTCTTTCTCACTTAAGTCTAATTCATCATCCTGTGATGCCATTGATCCTCTTCAAAAACAACGATCAAACAACAATAATTACTAGCTGTATAACTCTTGTCAAATCACTTAACTTCTTTAAACCTAGATTTCCTTATCTGTAAAATATGAATAATAATAGCACCTACCTCCTGGGGTTGTCTTGAGGATCAATTGTGATAATATTTGAAATCTTTTTGCCAACCTGAAAGTATTGTATAAATGATAGCTATTATTATTATTACCTCCTGACTATACACATATATAATGGCTGTCCTCTATGCATGGAATATATTTCTTCCTGACCTTCACTTTATAGATTCACTTTCTTCCTTAAAGATATAGCCTTTCCTAAATATCTGAGCTTATGCTTCTATGTCCCTCTCAACCTCAATGTGCAAAATGACCCTTAGTTCAAAACTGATAATGTTAGACCTGCAAGAAGTATAATATAAATTCAGACTTCAGGAATTCTAGTTTATATATCAACAAACTAAATTTATTACACAGATTATTTGAATTAATGTTGTATATAGAACAATAAGCAATGACTATGTATTGGAGCATTAAAAAAACATTCTATAAATGAGAAGAGGCATGACATAGTATATACAGAGTGGATCTTGGAGTCAAGAAGACCTCATTTCAAATTTTTGTTTTTATACTGGCCCTAGGCAAGCCACTTAACTTTTCAGTGTCCCAAGTATCTCTCTCTAAGACTTTAAGTTGCAAAGCCTGTGTTATTGTGTATTGTTAGACAGTTTTCTAAATGGAAGTTCCATTCATCAATGAAATATGTAGTCTCTTTTTTAAAATTCCTGCAAATAGTATGATTTAAATATTCTAATTCACATCTGTCAGGGTCCAGCTTTTTATACCTCTGTCAGTCTTATTTGTTCTAGCACTCATTGATCTTTTCCCCTGAAAATTTATGACATTTGTAATCTAAGCCATATGTTGTAATATTTACTTGCAATCTAGAATACTACTCTTCCAATAGAATATCAGCTCCATGAAGTTAGGGACATATCTTTTTTGTGGGCATATTCCCATCTCCTAGTCCAGTGATAGCTATAGGATAGGCTTGTTAATTTAAATGGATTATTTAGTTCACAATTATTTCATGTATTAGTCATAGCTCTCCAGTTTGATTTAACATCTCATACTTCTGCAATAGCTATCTTAATTTATAGCAATGTGTTTCTCATAGGAGATACATAGCAACTATTTTTCTGAATATGTGGATGAATGCACAACAAGTGGATAAAGTTCATAAACAACCCTATGTATTGCTATATCCCAATGGGCAGACTAACCAAACTAAACCCAGAACTTGGCTGGATTTAGTGCTATTGCTATGGTATCAAGGGCATTCATTATCTGTCTTGTAAACAACATATTTTTGGATTCTGGTTTCTAAACCATTCTGCTAATTACTTCTTTTTTTATGGGTGAATTCATCCCTTTTACATTTATAGTTATGTTTACTAACTCTATATTTTCCTCTATCCAATTTTCTTAATTTTACTTTTCTCTCTTTTTATTCAGTCCCTTCTCAAAAATCTGTTTTGCTTCTGACCATTGTCTCTCTTAGTCTGCCCTTCATTTTATCATTCCCCTTTCTTTTACTCCATCCTTCCTCTCATACTTCCCTAATGGGTGGGATAGATTTCTGTGACAGGCCTGCTTTCCTAGGACAGGAAACTTGGTGGCGTGTCAGCATTGGTGTGTTTGAATGAGAATAGCCAGAGATTCAGATGGTATTCACAGAGGCTGTCCTAGTGCCATCTGCTGACTTCTTTATTTATACCTTTTCTTTTCTTATGGTTACATACGGGGTTGGTATGGATATTTCATAATCAAGATAAGTTTTTTTCTTGGAGATAGTGAACAAGTCATACACCAACCTTGTTACCAACAACTTAGTTACTAACAACTTTTCAAGGTGTGTATACTTGTCTCCTTGGCAATGGGGTGGAGAAAGCAGTCCAGTCAGTGGAATGGAATGTATCAACTTTTGAGGGTATTTTCTCCATTTATCATTCATTGTTAACAACCAAATCAGGGATCATGGAGGGGGGAAACTTGGCCTGTTTTTACAGGTTTGTTATGGGGAGACTCTAGGGGAATTTCTGTATTATTACATATAAGTGTGGGGTTTATTTAGGGGTTTACTTAGGGGTTTGTGAGAGGTCTGTGGGCGGCTCTGCTATTAGCCTGTATTGTTTTTCTGTGTTTCCCTGGGGTTGAGTAAGGATACTGATTACAATAATTTCAGTAAAAGGGAATGTTAGTGAGAAAAGAGTCACATAGGGGAAACTGAGTGGAATAACCATCCTTCTGACATCTGCTATGCGAGTTTCATCACTTGTGATGAGCTGTGCTAAATGTCATAAGCTTGATGGCTTTCTGCAGATTTCTATACCTAATTGAGTGAGTGAATATGTGTGTGTGTTCTCTCTTTGAACCAATTCTGAAAGTGAGGTTCAACCATTGCCTACCAGACCTCCATTTCCCTCTCCACAATAAAAGCTCTTCATTGTCTGCCTCTTATGTGAGATAATTTTTTTCCATTATTTTGAAGATTATCTCAATATAATCAGTGTATACCCCTGTCCTTTATGTAGACTACTTCTAACTGCTCTAGTAAAATCCTCAAAATACATACAATCTTCCCACACATGAATATAAATAGTTTAACCTTATTGAGTTCCTTATGATTTTTTCCTTTCATGCTTACTTTTTTGTGTTTCTCTTGAATCTTGTGTTCGAATATAAACTTTTCTATTTAGCTCTGATCTTTTCATCAGGAATGCTTGAAAATTTTTATTTCATTAAATATTCACTTCCTCCCCTCCCACCCAATGTATTATACTCAGTTTTGCTGGGTAGGTTATTCTTGGTTGTAATACTAGATCCTTTGCCTTCTGGAATATCACATTCCAAACCCTCCATTCTTTTTTTTCATTTAATAATTTTTATTTTTCAGAAAAGTTAACATAGTTACATGATTCATGCTCTTACTTTCCCCTTCACCACCTGATTCCCCCCCCACCCCCCATAGCCTATGCACATTTCCACTGGTTTTAACATGTGTCATTGATCAAGACCTATTTCCAAATTGTTGATAGTTGCATTGGAGTGGTAGTTTCGAGTCTACATCCCCAATCATGTCTGCCTCAACCCATGCCTCCATTCTTTTAATGTAAAAGCTGCTAATTATTGTTTAACATTGATTGTGGCTCTATGATATTTATATTGTTTACTTATGATTTGCAATATTTTTTTCTTTATATAGGAGTTCTAGGATTTGGCTATACAATTCCTGAGAATTTTCATGTTAGGATCTCAAGATATGATTAGTAGATTCTTTTAATATCTATTTTCCCCTCTGGATATAATATATTGAATCACTTTTCCTTTATAGTTTCTTGAAATATGATAGGTTCTTTTTTTAAGCATAATTTTCAGATAGTTCAGTGACTCTTAAATTATCTCTCCTCCATCTATTTTCCATGCCAGTTGTTTTGCCAATGAGATATTTCACATTTTCTAATGGAATTCTTGTGATTTTGTTTTGTTTTTTTTCTGATGTTTCATAAAGTTATTAGCTTCCATTTCTCCAATTCCATCTTTTAAGTAATTCTTTTCTTTCAAGTTTTACAAAACCAAATAAAACAAGCATTTTCATATGTAAAAAAGAAGATTGTACATAAATGAAGCAATAAATATCTTATATGTTTAGCTTACTTTTCTTCATGTCTACCTACATATCTTCATGCGTTACCTTTCAGTTCACTTTCTCAAGTTAACATTCACAACTTATCCTTCCAACATTAATTCTGTGGCTGTGTATAATGTTCTCCTGGTTTAAGAAATTCTTTTCTCTAGTGAACTTTTGTAGTCCTTTTTTCCATTTGGCCAATTATATTTCTTTTTTTTTTAACATTTATTAATATTCATTTTTAACATGGTTACATGATTCATGCTCCTCCTTTCCCCTTCAACCCCCCCCCCCGCACCCCCCCTACCCATGCGCATTTCCACTAGTTTTGTCATGTGTCCTTGATCA
>NC_058133.1:449258723-449335448 GCF_016433145.1 Gracilinanus agilis
AGCCCTGGTCTTTTCTGTGCAAATACCTGGAATTCTTCAATTTTGTTGAATGCCCATACTTTCCCTTGGAAATATATAGTCAATTTTGATGGGTAGTTGATCCGTGGTTGCAGGCCCAGCTCTCTTGCCTTTCTGAATATTGTATTCCAAGCCTTATGGTCTTTTAGCGTGGAGGCTGCCAGATCCTGTGTGATCCTGATTGGTGCTCCTTGATATTTGAATTGTCTCTTTCTGGCTTCTTGTAAGATTTTTTCTTTTGCTTGAAAGCTTTTGAATTTGGCAATAATATTTCTAACCGATTTCTTCTCTGGGTCGAATATAGTGGGTGTTCTATGAATCCTTTCAATGTCTATATTGCCCTCTTGTTGTAGGACTTCAGGGCAATTTTGCTGAATAATTTCTTTTAGTATGGAGTCCAGGTTTCTATTAATTTCTGGTTTTTCTGGAAGACCAATTATTCTCAAATTGTCTCTTCTAGACCGGTTTTCTTGGTCTGTCACTCTCTCATTGAGATATTTCATATTTCCTTCTATTTTTTCAGTCTTTTGACTTTGTTTTATTTGTTTTTGTTGTCTTGAGAGATCATTAGTTTCTAATTGCTCGATTCTAGCCTTTAGGGACTGGTTATCGGCTATAATCTTTTGGTTTTCCTTTTCAATCTTGTCATTTCTGGTGTTCAATTTGCTTATCAGTTCATTTGATTTCTGAGCCTCTCTTTCCAATTGCAAGATTCTACCTTTTAAACTGTTATTTTCTTGCCAGATCTCTTCCATTCTCCTCAGAATCTCAGTTTTGAACTCTTCCATAGCTTGTGAGGAGTTTTCCTTATTTGAGGAGGGTCTGGATGCTTGTTTGTTCTCCTCCTCTGTTTGCTCGGTTGTCTGGATTTTCTCTGTGTAAAAGCTGTCGAGTGTTAAAGACTTCTTCTTCTTGTTATTATTCTTTCTCTTCTGAACTTCCTGATGCTGAGTAGCCATCATTAGCCCAGCAGCTTCTCAGATTTATCCTCGCGCTCAGTGTCTGTTCGCGATCTATTGGCTCCTGAGGTCTGAGTTCTGGTTTTTTCCAAGGTCAAGCCCCCTGGTGGGTCCTCTTGCTTGATCCTCTGCTGGAGGTTTCTTTACAAGTCTCAGGGCGCTGCTTCCACAGTCGTATACCCGTCTGCACTGATTCCCCACTTAGGCTTTAGTTCCTGGTTGTGTCTGCCTCCGCCCACGCCTCTGCTCAGCCTGCGTTCTGCGCCCAGCGTCCTGCTCCCGTGCGCTCAGATTTCGCGTGCGTTTTTTGACTTAATGGGGTCCTAAGTCTTGCTGCTCTCAGGAACAGGTCCCGGAGCTGCTGATGACTCGATGGGTTCCCCAAACTTGCCCTATTTCTTTTTAGCTGGGTTCAGAGCTATAGATGAGTGTGGAGGGGGTGGGGCGGTTGCTCAGCCCGCAATTTAGTGAGAGCCCTTTATAGCCTGGAAATGTCTCAATTCCACGTATCTTCCACGCTGTGCCCTGTTGTGGGGTTCCTCCGTTCGTCTGGACTTGTTTTTATGTCCCCTTGAGGAGTTTTGTGTGTTTCGGTCAGGAGAGGTTAAGAGCTGCTTCTTACTCTGCCTCCATCTTAACCCGGAAGTCCCCCAAGATCCCAATTATATTTCTTAAGGAATTCTTTTCTTTAGGGAATCCATTTGGTTTATTCTGCTTTTTAAAAATTATTTTTTCAGTGAATGTTTGAGCCTCTTTTACCATTTGGCCAATTCTTTTAAGGTGTATTTTCTTCAAATATTTTGTGCCTTAAAAACTCTTTATTCTCTTTTCATAATTTTCTTGTTTCACTCTCATTTCTTTCTCCATTTTTTCTTCTACTAATCTTATGTTTCTCTTTAATTCTTCCATGAATTCTTTTTGGGTTTGTGTCAAATAACATTTTTTGAAGCTTTCTTTTTAGTTATTTTCATGTTGTTTTCCTCTGAGTTTATATCTTGGTCTTTTCTGACACCATAGACTTTTTTTTATGGGCTAGTTATTTTTTCTTTGCTCATTTCCCCATCATATTTGTTTGCTTTGAGCCTTATATTATTGAGTTCTGCTCACTAGGGGACGGGAAAATAGTGTCTCAAGCTTCAAGGTCTTTTTGTACTGTTGCTGTTTTCAGAGCTAGTTCTGGGATTCTGTAAGTTTTATGCCTCCAAGGTAATGTGACCCAATGAGATGTGTGATCACTGTTCTTTTGATCTCTGCTCTAGACTTTACCTGGGAAGGGCTGCTGCTTCCCTGTAACTATATCCACTACTATTTCTCTTGACCCTGGGACTGTGACCAAGGTTTTTCCTCCCTTGTGACCAATCACAAACACTCATCACCAACCTAGAACTGCAACTCAGAATTTTATTTGGGCAATAGAGTAGCCAAACAGCACCAAATCCTTTGCCCAGTGTCAGCAAAAAGGCCCCTGTCATCTCTTTCTGATCAGTTGTTTGATCCCCATGCCATCTCTTCAGTAAAAGGTCATAAAACTAGTGCTGCCATTGATACCTCAAGGTCCACCATTGGTGTTGCTGCCACTGCATCAGGGTGGCCCTGATCCTGGTGTCATAGACATCTCCTATCAACCTCCTAAATTTTTTAGTTTAGAAAAATGCCTTATCCTGACTTTTTATTGGTTCTACAATTTTATTTGAGGCATTATTTTAAAGTTATTTGGAGGGGAATGTTGGGAAAGGTATGCTGGCTTGCTGCCTCTACTCTGCCATCTTGGTTCCAATTCTTGGCCTCTAGGTATACATTTCAGTTCCACCATATCAGATTTCATTGATTTCCTACTTTTGCTTTCAGCAGAGAAATTTTAAACCACAATAAGAAATAAGATGATACTATTGGCTCTCTTTATAGAAGACTATAAAAGTGAAGTGAAAGGGGGTAAATGAAATCAAATCATAACTCTAAATCTGCATTAACATGTCTTCTAGACTGTAGACTTTGGGTTATCTTTTAGGATGTGACCCTCCAAAAAGCTTTCTAAATTGCCTTTTGGAAAATGACATAAAATGTTTATTTCTCAGGTGAGTTTTATTATCCTATAAATGAAGACTGCTGAGATATAGTCTATTGAATGGAGCTAAGAGCATCCTAAAATGGAAATATTCTGAATGACTGTTCATTTAACTTTCTTGGTTACAATATATGATGTATCAGGCTCCTTACTTGCTTCAAACTATGAATAACTCTTCTGAATTTTTCCTTAACCTTCTACCCATGCTAGGACTGCAAACACTTTTGCTTTTAGCTGATGGGAAAAAATGAAAGGGACATAGAGATCTTGTTCAAATGAACATCCTAGCACTGGATTGAAAAGGCAGTTGATATTTTCTGAATTTTCACTAGATGCTTTTCATCAAAATTTTATAAATTATTATTTCATTAAAAGATTATATGAATAATGGCAAATAGTTCATGAATTATTCATATTTCTGGGACTACCTCCTTGCTGTATTCTCCTTTAAGAAAAGTATTTGCCCAGAATATTTAACATGCCATTCCCAGAATCACAAAAGTTCTAAGTTAGAATAGTCCTCAGCAAATATTTAGTTCAACTCATGCCTCAGAAACAATCACCACTACAGAAACACACACACTCTCACACCCCTAGGTGTTAATCGAGCCTTTTCTTGAAGATGGCCTGATGAAGGAGAAGCTACTACTTCTTAAAGAAGCCCCCATTATGTTTTTGAATATCCTTACTCTTAGGGAGATTCTTTTAATATCAAGCTTAATTTTATTTCTTTACCACAAGCATCCACTGCTCTTATTTCTCCCTTCTTCTCATCCCCTCTCTTTCCCCTCCCCCCCAAAACAACTCCTATCCAATCCCCTTCTTATATGATATCTTTCAAGTATTTTGATATAGCTATTATATTCCCTATGAGCTCTTTGTTCTCCCAGTTAAACATCCCCAGTTTCTTCAATATAGCCTCAAATAACATGGACTGAAGGTTCTTCACCATTTTGATGTCACTGTCTTCAGTATTCTCCTATCCTTAAAATGAAGTTCAGAGAACTGAACACAGTATTAAATATGTGGTCTGAAGCAGAATACAATAGGACTTCCACCTTTTTATTCCTATATGTATATTTCTCTTAATGCTGTTCAAGATTGGATTAGATTTTCTTAGCTGTCATATATCAGTGTTAACTTATATTGAATTCTAATTTCTCCAAAACTTGTAGATCTCTCCTGCCCTCATTGTAATTTCTGTCTAGCTATGCCTTCTTCTTCTTGTTTTTGGGAAGATGATTTCTTGAATACAAGTGTGACTTTCCATTTATCTGTATTCCATTTCATTTTGTTTGATTCTGCCTAATTTTCCAGTCATTTAAAAATTCCAATTCTATTAATCATTGTGTACATTTTCTTTCCAGCTTTATGTCAGTTTCATATTTGAAAAGGATGTCATCAATGCTTCAATTGGATTTATATTGAAGCAATGAAATCTTATATTCTTCATTGTTGACTCTAGATCTAGAACAGTGACTGTTCAAGTATTTCCTTTTTTCCTTTTTTCTCATAGTGTGAAAAATCTCTAAACTGAGGATCTTGTCTCATTATTTTTACTGAAAACAATCTATGCTTCTTTTATCTTCTCCTTATTCATATTGCCCTGGTTTCATCTCTTACTATTTCTTCCTCTTTTCCTTTTCCTTTTTTACTCTTTCTACTTCTTCTTTTACTACCTTTACATGATAATAAAGAGGTGGCCCTTCTCATCTACCCTTCTATATGCATGTTTTATCCTCTCCTCTCCTATATTATCTAGAAGATTCTCCCACTTTCTATAATCTTCCACCTCTTCTTACTTGCTTATTATTTTCCACTTGTTTACAAACACACTGTCATATGTCATTACATTCTGTCATCCTTGCTATCTCTCATCATAGATGGTAGATCCCTCTTTCAGTGAAATTCCTTGAAGAAGCCATCTATACTTGATACTTCCATTTTCTCTCCTTTAATTCTCTTCTAAGAACCCTGAAATCAGGTTTTTGACTAGTGATTTCTTAATTTTCAAATCTAATGGCTTTTTTCTCATTCCTCATTTGCCTCGACTTCTCTAAAGTATTTGACTCTCTTGACTATCTTCTCCGCCTGGGTACTTTCTCTTGTTATGAAATTCAAAGGGAATTTTATACTTTTCTAGCTTGCCAACAGGCTTATAATAAGCTATGGATATCTGTCCTCTACATCAAGGTATCAAAATATGGCTATCTCTACCTATGCAAAATGAAATAAAACACTGAGGCCATTATTTAAGATAGTTCAAAATACCCAAATTGCCTGAAATAGTCAGGGAAAAAACAGTACAAAATGCAACACATATAGTTACTTCCCACCTTGCTTCAGTTATTTAGCATAATTACTATATAATTATCAATCTAGGTAGGTAAGATCTACACAGATGTGAATAGGTAATAATTAAGGACTAGTGTGAATAGAGTAAATTTAGGCCTTTTTTTAATACTTCAAGAGAATTGTTTTCTTATTAATAAAGTACTCCAAAGGTAATATGGCATAACTGATAAAGATCTAGGCTCAAAACAGATATCTGTCCACAAACACTAGCTGTGTGACTTTAGCTAAGTCATTTAACTTTAATGAGTAGCTATAGCATATACATAGATGGTCATGGTTATAAGGTTGTTGTAAGGATCACATAAAACATGAACATGAATTATTATTACTTCCTTCCATTGACCAAATCACAGCCATTTTATAGATCTAGACCTAGGATGAATATTAGAGATGAACTAGTTCAATACTCTAACTTTACAGATGAGGAAATTGCCTCAGACAGGGTAAGTGACTTGCCCAAAGTCATATAAGCAGAAAGCAGTAAAACTGGGATTTGAATTCAGTCATTCCCTTGATTCCAAATCTAGTACATTTTCCACCCAATTACAAATACCTTTTAATCTAGTGCTATTATAACAATAAAAATAGATAACATTTATATTGTGCTTATTCTTCGTTGGGTCTTAGACTACAATAATTTTTATCTTATTTGATCAAAAACCTTTCAACAATTCTGAGACAAAGATGTTATCATTATCTCCATTTTACAGGTGAGGAAACTGAGGCAAACACACATCGAATGACTTACCAACAGTCTCACAAGTAATAAGTGTTTGAGGTTGGATTTGAATTCAGATTTTTCTGACTTTAGGTCTAGGGCTCTATCCAGTATGCCTCCTAGCTGCCTATTCTGGGCATGTCTTGTCCTCTATGCTCCATTGGGAGTCTGCTCAGCATGGTGAAGATCTTGCTGTAGTTCTCCACCCTGGATACCATTATGACAATTATTGCTTTCTCTCACTCTTGCCACATGACTTGTGAACCTATTTTTTTGCAACTATAGATCTTCCTGGTGATTTTTTAAAGGTCATATCTTGGACCTAATTCTTTATTTATAAGATGTTGTGTACTATTTCCACCATTTATTTCTTTGCTGGCCTTTAGGTGAGCCACAGTTTTGATTCTGCAGATGTTACAGACTTTCCTAACTTATTCAAAGGGATAGATGAGGTTTTCCAAGAAAACATTAGCAATGGTTCACAACCAATGGTTTTAGATATAGAAAAAATACAAAACAAAAAGAAACACCCTAAATCACAAATTAAGAGAGAAAGGTGAAGTCTTGTGAAAGTTAAGTTAAAAATTATCTTGACATTCATCATGCTACCATAGCTAACAATTTACTTAATTTAATTCCTTGAGATGGGTTAATGATACTTTTGTAGTTGTGACCTCCAATCTGTCTTTCACAGAGACAGCACCATCATTTGATAATGTCTCTGGTTCAGTTTAGGATTGATGTAGTGACAACAGGGAGTTAAGTGAGCCTTCAAGCAGAGGCTAACCATAAAAAATGGACACTTGAACAGAAATTTCAAGGGCAGAATTCATGTGTTTTCTACTTAAAACCTTTGCAAGAAACAGGAAACACATCAAACAAGACAGACATTGCATTTATTTGATTCAACTTAATTTTAAAAAATTCAGTGCCTCATAAGTACAAGCATGACAATAAATGTTGGAATTAAAATACAAAAACAAAACAATCCCTGCCTTTAAGGAGTCTATATCTCATTTGAGAGTGTGTTTGTGTATGAATGTATTTGGAGGTAGGATAGACATATAGTCAGAGACATAGGATCAATTTAGGCATAGAATATAAGCTTACAGTTGAGATGTGTTCCCTACCAAGGCTTCATCTTTCCCTTTGGGTTATAAGGGCATTTCTATTCGTTTGGAGATGTCTTTCACCAATATAATTGGTTCAAGTTCCCTGCTGGTGTCCCTTCTATGTTAATCATCACTTATTAATGTCCTAGTTTCATTTAATCTATTAACATCAACCAACTTCTACAAAATATATATTTACTGAGAATGTGTAACAAGAACAGAAATTATGAATATTTTCCTTAAATACTCAAGGGCACATTTTCCCTTAAATCACCTAAATCCTTGGAAGAGTGGGTTTAAACTATAATGAACAAAATACTAAGAAACTGGTTTTCAGGTATGAAAAATCAGTTTATTGACAACTCTAGCAATAATCAGTAAAAGAATGGCCAACGAGTCTCCTGGTAATCAGAGACAAGAAATGTGGGGTTTTGGATGATTTATGCAGCTCTGGAGGCTCATTATTCAGCCCTCCCTGGGACAGCAAATTTATCAAATTTATGGATACCTTATGAGGAGGTAGGTTAATATTTCCAGCTTCTCCCAGATTACTTCATGGTAGCAAGAGGAGTTACATGAGGAGTGAGGCCTGATTATGAGATTTTAGTAGCCCTTGGTTATCTAGGTCCTCAGTTTTCCCTTCTGTGTTTAAATAAACCCTTAACCTGAAACTGGGAGCTTCAGTAGTTATTTATACATCATCCTGGTCTAAGGGGCTGAAGAGATGAGAGAATAGCAACCACTTGACCCCAAAGGAAGTACTGAGCAAGCATCCATTTTGTTCAGGAAGTGTGTGAGCTTCACTTCCTGTTGAGTACTGCTCTCACTCCAACAGGAAAGGGGCTCCTCACTCTCCACCTTAAAGGAGCCTACAAATAATAGAGAGCCTGACTGGGTGTCACAGCTCAGACTACACACCCTTGGCAGTCTCAAATCACCAGCTACAGTAGTTTCAGGCTCCTGAAGCTCACACACTTCCTGAACAAAATGGATGCTTGCCCAGTACTTCCTTTGGGGTCAAGTGGTTGCTATTCTCTCCTCTCTTCAGCCCCTTAGACCAGGATGATGTTATAAATAACTACTGAAGCTCCCAGTTTCAGGTTAAGGGTTTATTTAAACACAGAAGGGAAAACTGAGGAAAGAGGGTTTAGGGTCTGGAGAAGCTGTTGCTAAGGGCGACTGGCCAGTGTTGGCAATGGACCTACAAGGTAAGGTCAGGCTGAGGGAACCAGCCTTCAGCCTGAGATAGTTTGACACTGCTCTGATGTTGTGTGGTCCACCAGCTAGCCAGATATAGTTGATGCATTGGTTTAGGGGTGTCTCTGTTGCTAGGCTACTCTAATCTAAATCCTGCCCACTTTCCACCACCCAAACCTCCCTTCAATCTCCCTTCAACTTCCAGGAGTCCCCAAGGGGAAGTCAGGGTTTATCCGGGTGTCTGGGTGAGGTCAAGGAAATCAGAACCCCCAGGTTGGTTCTGCAGGGGTATTTATAGTCCCAGCTCATACTGTCAGGTCTTGGGACTGGCACCTGCTGGGCCAAAGTTCCATTCTCCTAACTGATAGGATTGCCTAGGGTAATTTTGCAAATGCAAGAGATCTTGCATAAATCCTGCATTACAATATCTTCCAATACCTTGCAAGCTTTTCTTCCTGTCTTTTACTGCCTGAGGAAGGCTATACCTTCCTCTCCTGATATTGGAAAACTCTATTTTGAAAATTCGACAGTCTGTTATTAACTTGGACCTCAGAGCTACCCTAGAATAACTTAGAAGGATATACCATTTGATGCCTCTTTTAAATGTATACCATGTAGAACTTTGGTTAAGGCCTCAGGCCTGAGTCTTCACTTTGTGCAACCTTAAAGCTTATCCTCTTTCAGCCTAGCTTACTTTACTGTCATTGGTCATTTGTCATGGAGGAAGCTGACAAATAAGGGAGACCAAAAAAGTCTTGGCCTTCTTGAGATCAAAGATAGTAGATAATGGACACTGAAGGCTGGCAAATGTTCCCCTTATTCCTTGCTACATTTCTATTATTAAAGCATAGCAACCTTTATTTACTGATCCTATTTTCTCTCTGAGAATCAATGCTGGATTTAAGCATTGCAGTTTGGAGGGGTGGGTGGGTAGGAAGAGAGGTAGTAATTTCCCCAGCACTTTAACAGTTTGGAAAATTCAGTGGTCCAAGGCTGCATATAACACTTCAGCATACAAAAAAGGTTTAGTGTATCTGTGAGGGAAGAGTTGTTTGTCTTTATGCTGTATAATATATATTTTTTACCTTCTCTGTCCCCAGACAGAAAGGAGACTGATTTTCGCTGAGTTTGTGAGATGATGGTAATGATCAAAGTTTTGTCTCTGGAAAAGAAAGCAGAGCTAGCTTTACTAGGATAATTCTGCCTTCAAAATATTCTAGATTAGAAGATATCAGACTGGCAAATTAGCTACCCAGGTGAAATAATAACAAAGAGAGGCAAAAAAAATAAAAGAAAAAAGCATTTTGTGTCTACTAAGAAGCTTTCTTTCTACTGGTCTCTTTGAAAGGGGACAAATCAGAAAAAGAGACTGAAAAATCTGTGTATTTGGATGAGAGGTGGGATTGAGTGTGTTACCAAAACTCTAGTCCTGTGAATTGTGCTTTTCTCCTCCCTACAACTAAATACATACAGTTGAGCCTATGGAATTCGCATGGACTTCAATAAAAATGTTGATTTTTCTAGCTTCATATAAGTTCCAAAAATGAGGCTATTTCCTTTGGATGAGCTAGGAAAAGTGGTTTAGGGACTAAGGAAATGTTTTCAGCTGTAATCATATATGTGATGGGAGGAAAGGAAGAAAGTGGAGGAGATAGAGGATCTTGGGAAGACAGGGAAGCTAGGAAGGGAAATGGAAGAGAATAACAGATTTTAATATAGTGATGTGCACAGAGTGGATGTTAAAAATGTTGAATTTAATTAGGAAAAGTTGGGCTGACATTGCCAACAAGATAGAAGATTAAACATTTTTTTCTAGTCTCCACTAATTTTAAACTCCCTTTCCTTCCTGCCCCTTCCCACCAAAAAATTATTTATACAGTTATCTCCATAAACCAAGGAACCAAGAAGACTTATAAGGTAACAGCTTTATGAATTAACAGTGAAGAACTGTTTATTCAATACTCCCTTCCCCCACCAGCTTCCACAGTCTGCCTGGGAACACAACCTGACTTGTGTTTTGGGACCTGCTCAGCAATTTCCCTGCTGAAGCTGTAGTTTCTGTTTGCCTTCTCTGCTTCTGACCTTACCTCTGCCATTTTGTGGCAATGAGTAGTAGGCTCCAATTTTGCCCAGCTTTTTGAGGAAGAAGAGATGTAGAATGGGGTGGATTACAATCTATTTGTGGCAGTCTGACTCACTAGAGAACTAGGAGGGAAATGGGAGAAGGTTCCAACACATGGACTGTACTTGGACTAAAGTAAAGGTACTGATATCTAGAAGTCCTGTCCTCCCAGAAGTTGCTTAGGGTTAGTCCCAAAGCTGGTGAAAAGTGAATTCTTCGACATGGGGAAAATGAGGTTCAGCTCTGAGGACAAACTCTATCAGTGAGCAGATGTAGAATATAAGGAGGGAAATGTCTAAAATCATCGAAGATTTCAGGAGGAAGAAAATTCAGTTAAAAACCCAGAGCACAAGCAGATAAATCAATGAGGAACAGAAGGTAAGATGGCTGCCAAGACATCTAAAAAGCTACAAACCTCCCTGAGTAAAGATTGCAAGATAAAGAAATTTGATTGATTCAAAAGAGGAATCAGAATCTTGAATGAAGTCAAAAGGGAACAAATGGTAGAATTAATGGCCTGCTCCCCAGAAATAACTAACTGAATGGTAGAACTTGAATCCACAGGAAAGAAAAGAGAAAAACTGAATACAAATGCAAATATACCGAAGTAAAGGACAAACTGGAAGAATTAGAAAGATTATAGAGAAGTAGGAAAGAAAGGGAAGCAGGAGTCATTGTCCTAGCAAGCTCAACCCAGTCTAGAAAATCATTTTAGATGCTATGGGATGAATATGGTAAGCAATTTGCTCAGCACAGAATTATATTTGATAAGGTTGGAAAAGACAATTTCAAAATTGACTTCTTCGAAACTCTAAATAGTGTGTTAGCCATGTTAAACGTTTACTCAGCCAGCTCCAGAGTGACTATTCTATCCAGTCACTGATAGAATATTGATTCCTGTAGAAAACTCAATCAAATGAATATTTATTGAGATACCACTATGTTCATGTTTTCTGACTAGGTTCTGTTGTGATATAAAGAAGTATGAGGCAGGATGAGCTCTGAAGAAATGAATAATACAGATGTATAGTAAAAGCATAAATATTTGCTGGGGCCATAAACTGGCATAAGGCAAATGAAACTTTGTCCAATGGAATTGGTATCTGGTGAAAGGGAAAAAGTGTGTAGCTTCTTTAGGGGGTTCTATTTCCTCCCTGTAAAAACCACCAGATCTTTTCTTTGCCTCAGTATTCTGATGGAATTAAATGCAACCACCCCTGAACTCTCACTCCAAGATTATTGCCATTGTGGTGGTCCCCTTCTGGTCCCTGGGCTCCCCCAACCCTCAGAGCAACTCTTCTTTCTGGGGGATGGACCTCTTGCTTTTCTGTACTGTCCTTTGCCCTACCCTCAAACTTGATTTTCCTTAGAAGTAATTATGTTTAGCTATGGAACTGAACACATAGGTCACTGGACTTGACCAGGAAGATTTCTGTTCAAATCTCATCTCAGTGTTTCTATCATTTGCTCAGACTCTCCATGCCATGGTTTCCTCATCTATAAAATGAAAAGTTTCAACTCAGCCTCCTCTTTCAGTTCTAAATGTATGACCTTATGGCACAGTGGACAGCAAATGCCAAATAAATACTACAATTTTAATATCAACCCTGAAACAAATGAAGTGCTACTAGGTGCAGAGCTCTATACTAAGTCCTAGGGGAAGGAAAAAAGGAAACAAATATTTTTTAAGCACCTACTTGAGTGTCATCTACTCTAATAAGTGTTTTACTAATATTTTTTCATTCAATCCTCACAACAATTCTGGGAGGTGAATGGTATTATTATCCCAACTTTACAGCTGAGGAACCTGAAGCAAATAGAAATAAAATGACTTACCCAGGGTCATATAGCCTAGTAAGTGTCTGAGGATAAATTTGAACCTAGGTCTTCCTGATTCAAAGACAAGAACCCTATTCACTGCACCACATGGCCATCTCCAAATTCAAAGGAGAGATAAAAATATGAACTAAGACCTAATCCTCTGCCTGACACAATGAGGGTGGTAGTAGGAGACATTCAGTTTTTTGGAAGAAGCTAGATGAATCACGAGTCTATATCCAGGCCATCAAGGCTAAAAATGTGCAAATGCCCACTGAAGGATAAACACAGTTGACTAAGACAACATTTTGCCCAGCTCTAATCCTCACTGGTATCCCTATACAGCCTGAATCCAGTCATTGATTCTCATCCTCAGAAGCTATTGATCTTAGTTTTTTTGACTCTGCTTCTGTTCCTGACCCTGTCTTCCATCTTGGACCTTTTAACACCATGAGCTGTTATCAGGATTAATTGTTTTCCACATTAGAGTTAGATGACCACATGGGCTGACTGTACATGGACTTTGTTATACAGCCAAATGAATGAATAGAATCTTTCAACTTGAGCCAGCATCAGGCCAGCAGGGAAGTTCACTTACTAGTGAAACAAATTAGTTATTTATTGGGTTGAAGGCACACATAGAAACATGGCATCCCTATCTGGGGCAGCTGATTCTGACATACTCCCCCTTCCTAACCGCTGGAGTACACAGCTGCACTGATCTTATGGGATTATTGATCACCTGGGAAATTCAGAGCCTCTGTTTGAAGATGGCTATCCTGGCTCGGTCAACCCAAAGAGAGAAAGTCAAGCTTTTTATACAATAAGTATAATGACTTAGCACAGTCATATTAATCAATGACAGCACAAGGGAAGAGCCTAATAGGGAACAAGTATGATAATGAAGGAAACCAATTGTTACAGGGGAACCAAGTATCCTTACCCCTGGACTGTGTAAGCAATACTACTAATGCAAAATGGGGAAAACACAAGATAAATAAAAGTGCTCAAAGCATAACAGCCTGCAACAGAATTTTGAAGCTTAATGATGATGATTCTGGCATCTACTTGTTCAGGACCTTACCAATTGAGCCATTTTCCCAATCTCTCAAGTCAGTAAAACTTTAGTGAGTACCAAAAAAACTTGCTGAGCGACTACATAATCTTTTGTCCCAAGACCTCCTCTCTTCCTAACTTTCCTAAAACTGTCCAGGGCACTATACGCCTCCTAGTTACTCAGGTTTACAACATAGGTATCATCTTCAATATCTCACTTTTTCTTGCCTTTTATAGCCAATCAGTTGCCAAATCTTGCCAAGTCTCGTTGGAACAGCTCTTGCTTACATACCTTCCAAAATCTCTTTTGACACTGTCCCTATCTTGGGACATATTCTCACTACCTGATTCTTGGGGTTTTGTAAAAGCCTACTGGATGGTTTCCCTAACTCATCTCTGCCCATTCCAGTCCATCATCCACTCATCTGTCAAACTGATCTTCCTAAAATGCAGGTCCCATCCTTTCATGAACCCCACCATCCACACTTCAGTGAACTTCAGGGGCTCCCCATTCACCTTAGCATGAGAATCCTTTACTTCTTTCAAAATATAGTTAAAGTACCATGTCCTACATGAAGACTTTCCTCATCTCTCCATCTCTTGGTACCCTCTCTCCATAATTACTTGCTCATCTTATGTTTATATTTCACATAGTTATCCAGGGTAACCCAAAATTTTTAGTGCAATTAAGCTTAAAATTACACTTGGTGTTTTGGGATGCCTTGTATAGGTGCATGGGGTTCCCCAAGATGATATAAGCTTCTTAAGGGAAGATATTGCCTCATATTTTGCCTTTGTATCCCAGTGTCTCCCATATGGGTTAATGGAGGCTTGTTGATTGATATTCTAGGGCATGAAGAGATATCAACTGTCTAAATCTTAACTTTTCTGAGTTAGTCAAGTCTCAAGCAGTGCTTTCTTGAAAGGAAAAACTAACCTGACTTGCATGAGAGAAAGGGTTAGAATAGCATTCTTATCATAGGAACCACTGAGGGATTTTTATCTGGGTCAAGACAGGATGAAAGTAGTGTTTTAGAAATTTTTAATTTGCCTGCAGTATACAGGACTAGAGGGCAAGAAGAAAGACTAACATTTCTAATATAATGCCATATCCTTCGATGCTCAATAAATATTTATTGAATGAGTAAATTCACCATCACTTATCGAATATTGCTGTTGAAAACAGTTTCTGGGGGGTCAAGGAGTTATAGTTGAAAGCTCCGTAAAGTTTCTCAAATGCAAGCCAGCTTGTCTTCCTCCTATTTATTTCTTGGTCCAGCTCGTTGCCCATCTTTAAGTGCCTGAGCAAGATTGACTGACTCAATAAGCTGCTCACCCGTCTGCATAAAGTAGCCAGGACAATAAGCATTCTTCAAACACTTAGATGTTTATGTTTGATTCTATCAAGCTTGATCTCTTTTGAATAATCACAGCTTTCATTGAGGAGACCCTATAATCTGTGGTTGGATGTAATGAGCACAGTGTGTCATCCATTGACCATCTATGTATGGGAATTTCCTTATATGTGGATTCTGCACAGAGCACCCTCCAGTGGCACCTTTGTAAAATGTTCAACTAGTGTCACACATCTCTGTGTTTCCTATTTAGATGTTGTGTGACTTGAGCATCACTAAATGAAGTTATGATGGTGTTGTTTTCATCAAGGAATATTCTAGGATTTTAACATGTACATAAGAGTCACTTTGCACTTGAGATCAAAATTTCAGAAGCAGCCAGGACGAGAAGGAATCCATCACAGTAATAAATTCAAATAATTTCAGCTCAATAAAATACTTTTTATATTCAAGGTACTATGCTAGGCCTTGAGGATACAAAAACACAAACAAGATAGTCCTTGCCCTCAAGGAATTTTTATTCTACTGGAGAGAAATGTGTACACAAAAAATATAATACAAGAAAAATTGAAGACAGAAAATGAATTATGGAATGATCAGGAAAAGCTTCATGGAGTGGGTGGTGAGCCTTGAAAGAAGACAAGGATTCTGAAAGGTTGAGTGAGAAAGTAATAGATTCCAGACATGGAAAATAGCTTGTGGCTGTCACCCAGATTTCAGGAAGGGAGTTTCATGAAATAGGACCAATTTGGTAGATAAGATGCAGCTTATTGAATGATTTTATTTGATGCTGAGAAAAATCAAAGGGCTACAAAAGCTACCTTAATAAAACCTTCTCTTGAGTAACTATGTGTTAGAAAAGAATAGTGAATTCTTCTAAGGGATGATAATAGTAATTGGTATATTGGTATTCATAATGAATCTTCTAAAGTACTTCTTGGTTGTTGTGGAACATGGAGAGATATAGTCAGAGAAGGTCATCGTGGCCTTATTATCTACATATTTTCTATAATAGTAAATGCAATGTTATTGGCTTTATAAAAAAACAAACAAACCCCAAAGCATAATGAGATTCAGGAAGAACATTTTCAATAAACAGAAAGAGTTGTAGGTTCAAAACGGTTTGTGAAAGATTTTTTCTATGATTGATAGGAAAGTAATAGCTCGGATTTCTGCTGTCAGACCTCATCTTTGTTGTGGCATCCTTATAGTCCTGGGATAATGTCACTTGGGATTTCTTATCACTTATATCTGAAAAGCAAAAGTAAAATGGTCCTCTTCCTCCCAGATGAGGGATTTCATTAGGGGTTCCAGGTTCCTTATTTTCATCTGCTTTTTAACATTCTCTATCATAAGATCATAGGATGATGGGATCATAAGTTTAGTGCTTAAAGGGACTTTAAAGGTCATCTAATCAAATTCAGGGGATTAGAGTACATCTGCTTCACTCGATTTGTATATCAATAAGCTTTGCATATTGTGGGCACTTAAGGACTTGGATAAATGCTTTGTATCCTGGTGATTGCCAGGTCCAGGTTTAGATGCATCCAAAACTCATCTGTAACTGGACTGCAAGTATTAAGACAGCAAAAGTGGGGAAAAAACAACAGAGAATGAATGCAAGCTAACTTTTCTTGCAATAGAAAAATTTTAGATTCCATACTAGACTAGCATGATCCCCAATCAAATATGTATTTTTAAAATAGGATAATATTTGTTGTTATATGGGGACAAATATTATGAATTAGTAGATTTGCAAAGAGCAGTACTAGGTGGATTTGTTAAGTGATATTTGGATGGGCATGATATGATAGAAAAATATTTTCTTCCTGCTGTTTGGGCATTTCTGTATATTTTATAACATGCAAGAGCAAAGAAGTATGAAGATGTAATTCCCAAGGCTAACCATTGACAGTATTCAAATACGATTCAATTTATATGATGTATCCATATTGTTCATTTGAGAATGGGGATGTTACCCCAAAAGACAGCTAGATGGCACTAAAGCATATACTGATGTCCAGCAATAATATAGTATTGGGAATGTCATTCCCTTCTTAAATAATGATCGGTTTTTTTAAAGCACTATATAAAAATATTGTTTTTAAAATGCCCTCAGAGAACTAGGCAATCTCACAACATTTAAGATTCACTCATTTTTTCTCTCATAGTATTTACATACTGAAAATATCCCCAAAATGAATAGATGGCGTTTTCCCTATTTATTGATAGAAAATGGAGCACTAAACAATCTAGGAGAAGCTTTCCACAAAAAATAACAAATATATCCATCCCAGGAAGGAAAAAATGCCTTCTTTTGGATGCAATGTCTACATTTATAAATGAAATTTAAGAATAGGATGTAGCTTTACTTAATTGACAAGGAGTAATTAACTGTTCTTATATTTGTTAATGCAAGAGATGCAAAAGAGCATTAGTAGGCAATAGGGAGTCCTCAAGATCATGGATATAGATTTGGAAGGCACCTTAGAGGTCATCCAGTTCAACTCCCTAATTTTACAAAGGAAGAAACTGAGGCTCTGAAAGTTTGAGTGATTTGCCCAGTGCCACACAGAGGAAGGAAGGGGCAGTGTCAGGGTTTGGGTGCAGATCTTCTAATTCCAAATCCAATGTTCTTTCCACCATACCCCACTAGGATCACTGTAAGTGCCAGAACTAAAATTATTTGTTTAATTATTCTCTTACCTAAATTTTAATCTTGAAATATAGTGTGTTTGAAGACTTGTAAGGCATTAATTTGTCTTCATGTTTAAACTCTCACTTTAAATGACATTTTGTCCTGTGATCATAAAAATGGCATCGTTGTTGGCATTTTTATAATCAGTGTTGAAAGGTAGATCTGAGGTCATCTTCTAAATTCCCCTCCTTGAAGGCTAAATTACTTCTATAATATCCTTAACAACTACTGGGTCCAGCTTTTGCCTGAGCAATTCAGATGGCAGGAAATTGATTACTTCTCAAGGCAACCCATTTTGATTTTTTGGAAAGCCTAAATTAGAAATGCATTCTTTCTGTTCAGCTAAAGTTCTGTATTTGATGTCTGACTATTTCTTTATTTTTCTACCATCTTCCTAATTCTTTATCCTGAAGTCTCAGGCTAACCATGGAATTCAGGCATTGAAAGTATACTCTGTCTCTGCTGCCTCTTCCTCTCATTGGATGGAATGGAAACTCCATTTCAAGATGGTGCCTAAGCCAACCATACTTCATTACTTCCTTGTACTCAGGACTTCTTCGCTCTGGATATCCTAAACTCCATTTGCAGTTTCTTTTTATACTACATCTTGTACTACATTCTATACTACATCATATACTACATTTTATACTACATTCACCATTATTGAAGAGAGAGATTTTTTTTCTACTGGTGTTCACATTTCCAGCCCTTAGAATTATTCCTGGGACAAAATAAGGATCTGATGAATACTTGTTGACTTTCTCTTTGCTTTCAATTTCCTTTAAAACATTTTTGTTCTATCTTTTACAATCTGAAAATAGTTCTTAGTGGATAAGACTATAGCAAAGTAACCAGTCAGTTTTACTTTCTTTTACTTCTTTAACACTCTGCCATCTGCTCCAAATAGAAGGCCTATCTTCTCTTTAAGTTTCTTGACCTGCAGATAACAAGGGCCAAGCACCACTTTTTTTGTTGTCCTTACCATTTTCTTTTCAAGCTTGAGCTCATTTGAGCTTTCAGTTTCTGGTCACTATTTTTACAAGTTCATGCTGTAACTTCTATATTTCTTCTAGATTACATTCCTGAGTTTCCATATTTTATATGTCTCTTAAAATCTGAGTTCATCTGGAAATTTCATATGTAGCCACATCAATCTCTTTAGATCCCTTCTGATTTTTTTTTCTTATCAGGATAACTGGCTATGATGTCTTTGGAATTTGACTCCCGAGAATCTCTCATCCCTTTTGAGCTGTTTTTCTCTTAGACTCAAAGGCTGTGAGATCATTCCTTTTTCCTATTAAACTTCTCAAAATCCACTTTCGGATTGTCTTGAATATACCTGAAACCATCATTTATCTCCTTGGTTCTTATTAGTTCTGGATATTCAGGCCATTTCGTCCATAGTGCCTACAATTTTTCTTCATTATCAACTTCTTTTTATTCTTCAGGATTTTCTGCCTAGTTGTAGTCCATTTCAATTCAGCAAATATTTATCAAATATTATCAGTAAGGCATTGTGCTAGCTGCTGGGGATATAAAGATGAAATCAACATATTCCATGATCTTAAGTTTTCAATCTAAAAAGGGAAATATGTTATGGCATTCTAAGTATATAAAAACATATTTACACATACATATATTTATATATATTATACATGTGCATTAATATACATATACACACTTATATTTACATACACATATAATTGTTCTACAAAAATCAAAGTTCTAGGCAAAGGGCTTTAAGAAAATTGGAAAAGGGGCAATTCACTTTCTGCTGCTGGTATCAAAGAAATCTTCCTGGAGGAAGTGTTATCCGTGCTGAACCTTGAAGGAAGAGAAGGATTTCAATAAATAGTAATGTGGATGGAGTTCATTGCAAACATGGAGGACGGAAAAGAGATAACTTGGTATATTGGAAAGAACACTGGATTTGAAGTCAGATGATATATTTGAATTCTGGCTTTTCTATTTATTATCAGTGTCAGATAAAGCCAATCACAGCCTCTCTGGGACTTAATTTGCTCACTTGTAAAATGAAAGCATTAGGTTAGATGCCTCTAAACCCTTTTCTAATTTTAAATCCCATGATCCTGGTAGCTCAGTTCAGCTGGAATGAAAAGTATGTGAAAGGAAAAACAATGTGAAATAAAGCTAAAGAGATAAGTGAATGACCTGATCTGGCAGACTTTTGAGGTTGGGTTTCATCCCATACCCCATAGGGAGCCAGTGAAAGTTTTTGAGCAACTCTTTTCATATTTTCCTCTATAGAAAGGAAACCAAGAAGTTATAGGGAGAAGGATTTTCACTTAGGATATTGAAGAACTTTCCAATAAACATAAACTCTGTGTGCATCAGTTTCTTCATCTACCAAATGGGAATAATAATAACTACACTGAAGGATTAATATGATAAAATAAACTAAAATTCAATGATCAAAAATGTACCTTCTCTCCACACCCCAATTTAAATGTAAAAAAACCTTCTATTTCAAACATGTGTGGACAAAGTAAATGTCTACATTGATTGCCCACATCCAAAAATAATAATCATTTGAAAAATGACTAAGTCGTTCTGCATTCTGAGACCTTCACTTTTAGGAAATGAGAAGCATATATCATCATTAATCCTCTGGAATCACGGTCAAAATGATGCTCAGATATGCAACATTATGACTGGAGTCCACAATTCTTTCAAAGTTGTTTGTCTTTCCCATATTATTGTCATGTTGTAAATTGTTCTGCTGGTTCTTTTCATTTCACTCTGTATTGCTTCATACAACTCTTCTTATGTTTCTCTGAAATCAATGAAATTATATTTTTGAAATGCTTTGAAAGCTATAATGTGCTATTTAAATGCTAGCTATCATTGCTTTCATTGTCATTACAATAGTCGAATAGTATAATAAGTCTCCCTAGAGGTGTTCAAGCAGAGGAAATATGACCACTTTTTAGGTATAATATTCTTAGGTCACAAAATTAAACTAGATAATTTCTCAGGTTTGTTTTACCTCTGAGATTCTATAAAACTACGATATTTGCCTCCTATAACTTCCCCTATTAGCTCTTGTTCTTTCCTGTAAAGATACCAAAAAGATCTAATACTTCCTCCCTGTGACAGTATTTCAAATAATTATGGGACAATCATGTGTCCTCTAAATTTCTCCTCCAGGCTAAATATTTTTCATTTCTTCCACTGATCCTAACCACCCCATGAGGATCCAGTTATTTTCCAAGCCTTGCTTTACTTCAACAATACCTCTTGCATCTATTTCCTTCTCTCCATTCATATCCTACTAGCCAAATAGAAGCCGATATTATTTCTCACCTGGACAATTGCAAATGCCTCTTAACAAATTCTCCTCATTTCTCCAATTTAATTTTCTCATATTTATGAAACATATATGAACATGTCATTTTCCTATTCAAATAGGTCAGACAGATTCCCTTTTAGTTCAGGGATGAAAGAAAAACTCTTCTATATGATATTTAAAGTTTTTCACTACATGACTGAAATCTAACTACCTTTCCATATTTATTGTATGTTAGTCCTTTCCCTATATACTCTATGTACTAGCCAAGCTGGAATTTTTGCCATTCCTTCTGCATAGGTCTCATCTTCTATCTCTGTGTCTTCCCCTAGGCTGTCCCTCATGACTGGAATACACTCTCTACTTACTGCAGCCTTTTAGAATACCTTTCTTCCTTCCAAAGCCTGTATAAAGTGATACCTACTGCTGAAGGCCCTTCCTGATTCCCCCAGTTATCAGTGTCTCCCCCTTCATTGTTATTCACATACATGCATATATGTATAGGGGGCAAGCCCCCTATATGGTTTTGGGGTCCATGTTGGTGGCATAGGATGGTTAAGGCAGGAGAAAGAAAATGAGAACAATTAGACTAGTGGTTAGCCCATGCTGTTCCGAATTCTGCGGGCTTGGGAGTTTATTATATACTGATTTCAAGCAAAGAACACAAAAAGAGTCACCATTGTAAGGGGGTAATAAATCACACATAATCCATTGAAGTCTAAAGAGTAAAGGTGCAATGACAAATGGTCAAATTCCAACCACCAACTTAGTAGGGGATAATTCTGGGAGAGGAAATACCCCACGGACATGCTCACCAGTCAAATCCTGCATTTGCCCAAATGAAGTTCAGACTAAAGGAGCCAGTTCTAATCTGAATAAGCAGTCTTATCTAAGTGACATTTGTTAGGATTCAGGCTTCTCAATTATCAAGGAAAGGAATCATTAACTCAGTAGATGCTGGTCTGCCACTTCAAAGCTCTCCAATAAGAATTCTAAGAAAGGTGGGGATCAAAGACTGAGTCAAAAGAGGAGCCTCAGATTTTTATCTTAGATGGCCCATTCTGTCTGCATCCTGACATGCAGTGCAGAAAAATCATACACACAGTTTTACTTGCCGATGATTTTGTAATGGGATCCAGATAAAATATCTGTTACAGACTCTGTTTCTCTAAATGACTCCTAATAGCCTCTTGGAGGGATCAAGTTGATTTTGGATTAACCTACCTGCTGGTACCAGAGCTTTTTGGGGCTCAGGTGACCAGGACCAAACACAAAGACTGCCTCAGTCTGGATTGGTCATGTAAGGAATCCAGATAATAGGCCCTAAATTTGATTCTATTTCTCCAATGGTTTTTCTACATCCAACGGCTCTCCACATATATGTATATGTATATTTACATATTTGTTTCACCAAAGGGAATGCCCTTTATGCTCCTTGAGGATAGAGACTGTTTCATTTTTGTCTTTTCATCCCCAGGACCTAGAATAATGATTCCCAGAGCATAGAAGGGGTTTAGTAAATGCTTCTTGTGTGAATGAATGGGTTCAAGTTCCTTGGACATTCTGGTCTTTCTTATGTGGACAATTGCCATATTTTTATATGTCTCTCCTAATGTAAGAGGTAGCATTTCATAGTGGAGAAAGAGGTGGCCTTAGGGGAAGAGAAATTAAGTTCAAGTCTTTCCTTTAACATATACTATATGACCTTGAGGAAGTCTTTTAATTTCTCAGTGCTCTAGGCAACTTTATAAGTTATGGAAGAGCAAGCCATTCCCCAATTAATAAATGGGGAAGGGACATGAATAGGCAATTTTCAGATGAAGAAATCAAAACTATCAACTATCAATAAACACATGAAAAAGTATTCTCATAATTAGAGAAATGCAAATCAAAATAACTCTGATGTACCTCCTCACACATAGCAGATTGGCTAACATGACAGCAAAGGAAAGTAATAAATGTTGGAGGGGATGTGGCAAAATTGGGACATTGATGTATTGCTGGTGGAGTTGTGAATTGATCCAACCATTCTGGATAGCAATTTGGAACTCTGCCCAAAGGGCTTTAAAAGACTGTCTGCCTTTTGATCCAGCCATACCATTGCTGGCTTTATACCCCAAAGAGATAATAAAGAAAAAGACTTAAAAATATTTATAGCCACGTTCTTTGTGGTGGTAAAAAATTGGAAAATGAGGGGATGCCCTTCGATTGGGGAATGACTGAACAAATTGTGGTATCTGTTGGTGATGGAATATTATTGTGCTCAAAGGAATAATGAACTGGAGGAATTCCATGTGAACTGGAATGACCTTCAGGAATGGATGCAGAATGAAAGGAGCAGATCCAGGAGAACATTATAGACAGAGACTGATACACTGTGGCATAATCAAATATAATGGACTTCTCTACTAGCAGCAATGCAGTGACCCAGGACAATTCTGAGGGACTTATGAGAAAGAACGCTATCCACATTGAGAGAGAGAATTGTGGGAGCAGAAACACAGAAGAAAAACAACTGCTTGATCACATGGATCAATGGGGATATGGTTGGGGATGTAGACTCTAAGCGATCACTCTATTGCAAATATTAATAATATGGAAATAGGTCTTGATCAATGACACATGTAAAACCCAGTGGAATTGCTCGTTGGCTATGGAAGGGAGGTGGAAGGAGGGGAACAAAAGAACATGAATCATGTAACTCTGGAAAAATATTCTAAATTAATTAATTAAATAAAAAATTTCAAATTAAAAAAAAAAGAAGTTATGAAGGAGCTGACCTGCATCGGTAGAGGGAGTTTCCTTTGTTGGTGAAATCATATGTCCATTCCCTAACCCTTTCTTCTTAATTAATATGCCCAGAATGGAATGAATCCTTTAAGTATGTACTGAGCAACAGAGTACAGGAGTGTTACCATTTCTCTTTGTTAGCAGTTCAGGGTGTACATAACTGACAACTTCCCAACAAAAGTATCCTGAGCTTCAAAATAGTGGGTATAGCAGGATAGAAACATATGGACTTCATTTGGTGGGATTTATGTACAACAACTAGCCACTGCCAACTGACCTTCATGGCCACTGCTGTGAAGCCCAGAGGGAACAAGGACAATAGCTTAGAACAGAGCAGCCTTGCTCACAGCTCAGCTGGAAATATGATTCCCATTAATCCTTGCCCTACCTAGCAATTGTAGGTTATTAGGAATATTTGGTCTGTTCCAAATACCAGCACAGAAGGAGCTGATGATAATCATAGGATCTCCATCTGCCATCCTGCCTTCCATCACCTTACCTTTTTCTTTTCTTTTTTCTTTTTAATTTTTTAAAACCCTTAACTTCTGTGTATTGGCTTCTAGGTAGAAGAGTGGTAAGGGTGGGCAATGGGGGTCAAGTGACTTGCCCAGAATCACACAGCTGGGAAGTGTCTGAAGCCGGATTTGAACCCAGGACCTCCCATCTCTAGACCTGACTCTCAATCCACTGAGCTACCCAGCTGCCCCACCTTGCCTTTTTCTGATGGAAATTACATGAGTCTATGGCTAAGATACTTGGGCATCAGGCAGTTACACCATTCTCGTGTTTGAAATTCCTTCTCCAAATGAGTATTTCCATTAGTTTATATTTCTCCCTATCAAGCAGAACCTGGGGAAACTGATAGAAAGGATGCTCTACATCTATTTTCTGAAGAAAATTAAGACAACCGAATGGCAAGCTACTATGGTCTGTTTTGATCTTTGGCTGAAATAATAGGCATTTAATAAATGTTTGCTAATTTTATACTATTACCATCTTTTATGCTACTGTAAGATAAAGATCATTTGTTTTCCCCCTATACTCTCATATCTATTGCTCAGATACTGATTACCTTGCTTGTATCCATTGTTGGTAGTGAAGGCATCACTATGTCAATAGTGAGATCATGGTATTATAAAATAAAAATCAAGGACCTTAATATCATATGGTCATAGCTCTAGAATACAGAGGGGCTCCTGATACTATCTAATGTGACCCACTAAACTTACATTTGAGGAAATTGAATCCCATAGTGGGTAAATGATATGTCTAAGATCACATAGCTGGTAAGTGATCTTTAGAACCCAGCATCTTTGAGACCAGATAGGATTCCACATCACCCTTGCCAACAAATACTTTTCTCCCATATGCTTCAAGAATAGGTACTTAATTATGTCATTTCCAAGAACGTACTTATTACATGCAATTTACATAAATTGATTCCACAGATTTTTTGTGCTAGTTGGCTCTTAAGACAACAATGATAAATAGGGTTTGGAATAAAAATGACTATTATAATAATAATGATAGTTAACATTTATAAAATACTTTAAGGGTTACAAAGTGCTTTACAAATGTTAGCTTGTTTTATCCTTACAACAATCCTGAGATTTAGGTACTATTATTATCCCAATTTTTCAGGTGAGGTAATTAAGACAGTAACTTGCCCAGCAACACACAGCTAATGTGTCTGAGACTGAATTTGAACTCAGGCCTTCTTAATTCGAGGTTCAGCTCCTTATCCACTCTCACTTAGTTATCCTAGTAACAGAATTTGCTGAAGGTGGACAATGAAGATACATAGAAGACTACTATAACTCAGGAAAGACTTGTAATCTATGTGTTAGTATTTTAAACTTTTGTCTAATTCAGACTATATTCAATTATAAGAACATTTCTAAAGTTTCATTTTTCTCTTTGGATTATATTTGTTACCCAGGGTTCATTCTAGGAAATCTCTGAATATGGTTGATATCTAGGCTTCCACAGGAGGGAAATATAGCCATCATATTTATACATAGATATAGATAGCTAGATGGTGCAATGAATCGAGTGCTGGACCTGGAGTTAGGAAGACCTGAGTTTAAATATGACCTTACTAGCTGTGTGATTCTGGGCAGGATACAACCTCTTTGCTTCAGTTCCTCTTCTGTAAAATGAAATAGAGAAGGAAATGGCAGACTACTCTAGTATCTTTGCCAAGAAAACCTTGAAAAGATATCATGAAGATTTTTACATATATATGTATATACATAATATAAATATATATACATATAAAATATAGGAAAACCTTTATTTCATCTCATAGAAAATGCATAACATGAAAAAGATTCAGAAAATCCATTGAACAATGGAGAAAACAAAGGAGTCCCAATATATTTTTTCTTCTGTCTACAGTAGCAGTGGGTCCTTATTTCCCAAAGAGTTACATAAATAATAGATTTGAGAATTGAAAGGGACCTCAGAAACCATGTAGTCCCACATGTATACTATAAGAATCCCCACTATGCCATAATCTAACAAGCAACTGTCCAGCATTTGGTTGAAGACTTTGTAGGAGAGAGATCTCACTGACTTTTAAAAAATTAAATTTTATTTCTTTCTGATTTCCTTGCCCCTTTCCTAACCCCACCTTGAGAAAGCAAAAATATGCCTCCAAATCCCTATTGCAGATATAGATAGTAAAGGAGAACAATTTCTTGTATTGTCCATCTCAAAAAAAATATTCTTATCTACATTCTGAGTCCTTCATCTCTCTATAAGGAGGTGGGCAGGATATTTCATCTTGTGTTCCTCGACATTCAATAAACATTTAAGTGCCTATGTGCCAGGCACTGTGCTAAGTGCTAAGCATATAAAGAAAGATAAAAGACAGTATTGATCTTAAGGAGTTCACAATCTGATAGAATAGTATTATATAGCAATTTTAGATTTGCAAGTGCTTTATAAATTTTACCTCATTTGATCTTCATATCAACCCTGGGGGACAGGTGCTATTATTATCTCCATTTTGCAGAAAAGGAAACTTGGTCAGAAAGAAGTTAAGTGACTAACTAGAGTCATACAGTAAATGTCTGAGGCTCTCTTGGAACTGGAGTCTTCCTGACTTCAGGCCCAGAACTCCAAATATTGTGCTACTTAGTTGAATCCAACTAATCAAACTATTATGTAAACTGTAACTCTTCATTTTTTTTTTCATGGAAAGAGCATGAGAGTTTATCACACATCTTGCTTCAGTCTAAGTAATTGGTAACTACATCATTCTCTAATCTACTAGTTCAATAAAAATCTGTCCAGTAGACCTATTCTTTACATAACTATATTGTCTTTTTGTAATCAATGCTTCCTTTTCTAAATGTTTACTAACCATCCATTTGATAATACTTTTTAGAATTGTGTAAGAAGTTAAGGTCTTGGGGTCAGCTGGATTGAGAGCCAGGCCTAGAGACAGGAGGTCCTAGGTTCAAATCTGGCCTCAAACACTTCCCAGGTGTGTGACCCTGGGCAAGTCACTTAACCCCCATTGTCTAGCTCTTGCCACTCTTCTGCCTTGGAGCCAATACACAGTATTGACTTCAAGACGAAAGGTAAGGATTTAAAAAAAAAAAAAAGAAGTTAAGGTCTATGTCCCTAGATGATAAAATATAGATTCTATTCTCTTTAATTTTATAATGGCTTTTCTTCTTCTCCAGGCTTTGGTATCTCTTCCATTCTTCGTGATCTTTCAAAAATTCAAGATAGTAGATCAGCTATTCTATCTGCCAGTACTTTTCTCTAGGCCTGGTCACTTGAACTCATAAAGGCAGCTACAGTAAGTGATATCTAATTATCTCCTGGTACCGCTGGTGTGTACTTTAAAGATCTCTCTGAAGAACTTTGATATCAATCATGAGACACAGGAGATGCTGGCATAGGACCATCAGCATGGTGTGCCCGTATCACAGAAGGTGCTATGTTCTACGAACAAAGCAGAATTGCTGTAGGTCAAAAGAAATGTGAGATAAACAAATTTAGAGATATGTCCATTCCAAATGTTCATATGGACCATTTGCACCTGAACTTTTGAACAGTCACAGTTGGACACAATATATGTTGACCCCAACATCATAATGTTATTTTGGTCCTCTTCAACTATGAAAGACAGCAACTGTTATCATGTCATTCATTGTGAGCAGTAGTTTTATATTTTGATCTTCTTTTCTTTAATATAACTACCCCATCCAACCCAAACAATAGCAACTACAACCTTTCCTTTTTTTCCTTACTTTTCCTACCTGAGTTTATTTTGAGCTCTGACACACATATCTGATATTGCTTATAGGATGTGATGGCTTTGTAGCCATATTCCCTGATAACTGACCTTACTTCCATCTTTTTAAAAATTCAGAAAGGACATCTTTTGTTTTACCTACATTTCTCAATTTATATCTCTTCCATCTTTCAGAAGCTCTCTGTTCTTTGATCTCTGTGTGATCTTGAGCAAATTGTTGTAGGTTTCAGTTTCTTCACCCATAAAATAAAGGTATAAGACTGGATGGTCCCAAAGATCACTTCTAGCAATAGATTTGTAATCCTATGATCCAGCACCCTGTTTTCTATCTGGTTCTTCTCCACTGGAGCTTTAGTAGCCTCAGGTCTTTCTAGTAAGGATGGGATTTGTGCAAAGGGGATGGGAGAAAAGGAGCCAGGAGTTGTGGACAATTGGTGACAGTTACTGCCAGTTGAGACCAGAGAGAATTCTGGGAATTTCTCTAGGGAAGAGGAGGGAGGAGAGAGCTTCCAGCAGAGGCCTGGGAGGAGAGAGGAGGAACATTTCCCAGCCCAGATCCAGTCCTGAGGGCGTCCTGAGGATCTTTCTTTGGAAATTGAAACCCTGATTCCCTGATCAAAGCCATCCTTTTGCATTTCACCCATCAAGACTTCAACCATCAAGACAGCTATGTTTTTGGACTCCATTTTGGGAGCAATCTCTTAGTCTCCTCTCATTACCCAACCTTGATGAGAGACCCTTTCCGGTCTAACTTACAATTATAGAAAAGGATAGAAACAGAAAAATAGAAATAAAAGCAGAAAGAGAAGGGATGAGGGGGGAGAAGTTTAGGAGTGGGAACCATTAAGGTTCCCATCTCAGTGACAAACCCCATAGGAATAGAGAGGAGGGCACCCCAAAGTCCCTCTCCCTTCACCCCTTTCCCCAATCCTTGAATTGTGAATAATAAAAGCCATTCATTAGTCAGATAGTGTTTCAGAGTGCCTGAGAGACAACAAGGAAGAGGGGAACCACAACTTAATCTGGCCACCTCCATCTTGAAGCCAGACCACTTGCTGTGAATATAACTGACTGAGGGGAGGCTTGTGTGAACCCCGCCCTTATTCAGAATTGAATTGGGGTACTACATACCTCATCTTATAGGGAAGTCTTGCCCCCAACTCCTGTGGGGTGGCATGACCATCCAGGTCACCCAGTTCCGGGGTGACATCCCCTTGAAGTCTCCCAGTGTATATTCAGCCCCAGGGGAGAGCTGGAAGAGAGACTTCACCACATAGACTTTCTCTCTCCCTTTCTATCAAACATTGGTTACAGGCTCTCTTTATTATTAAACCTTACTTTCATCTTTTTAAAAATTCAGAAAGGATATCTTTTGTTTTACCTACATTTCTCAATTTATATCTCTTCCATCTTTCAGAGGCTCTCTGTTCTTTGATCTCTGTGTGATCTTGAGCAAATTGCTGTAGGTTTCAGTTTCTTTACCCATAAAATAAAGGTATCAGACTAGATGGTCCCAAATATCACTTCTAGCTGTAGATTTGTGATCCTATGACCCAGCACCCTGTTTTCTATTTGGTTCCTCTCCACTGGAGCTTTAGTAGCCTTAAATCTTTCTCCCTTCTGTGGAGGATAGGTGATTTTGAAGTCAATCCTTTTTTTTCTATAGGGCTCAGTTACCTGCTTATTACTGACTTGGAAAGATTATACTTCTTCCTCCTTCCTTGTTTCTTGAAGTTATTGATCAAATCCTAAAAGAATGAATAAATAGTGCATATCATACACTAAATTCCAAGGTTTAACCTTTATGTTATCATATTTATTTATTTTTTTCCCAGTCTATGAAGCATACCAACATTGAAGTTCCATATTTTTTAACTAGTCAATCAACGACATTTATTAAGTACCTACTATTTTTTCAAACAAATGAAAATGCAAAGAAAGACAAAAAGCAGTCCCTGCTCTGAGAGCTCTTTTTAATAGTGTCAAACAAGATGACAGTGTGTATATCCAATCCTCATCTCCTTGAAGTAGTAAGTTATGGTTTGTACTTATATAGTAATAATAATAACAATGCATGAAGAGAGTTTTCAAAGGTTGACAAAGCACTTTCCTTACAAGAAACCTGTGAAGTGTTTAAAACAAATTTTATTACCACCTCCTTTTAAAGATTAATAAAAACTCGAGCCTCAGAGAAGTCAAGAGATTTGCTTAACGTCACGTAGCTAGAAAGTGCCTCAATCAGGATACAAACCCTGGATTATCTGGGTTCTTTTCTCCCTACCACACAAGTCCTTTCCATGCCTTGCAAAAAAAGTATTAAAAATGACAAGTACTGCTTTAGCTGGGAAGTAGGCCAGGGCAGGAAGCAGGTGATGCTTAAAAGACAAGTGGTCATTTTTCCCAGAGAGCTGTTTCAGGCCACTGGTTTTTATACTTTTTTATATTTACAAATGCCCTGGCAGAGAGGAAAGAAGCATCCTCAGTGAACTGTTGGAAAGGCAATTCTGATGGCTTGGCTCACTGCCATTTCAAAGCCAGTCATAACTGACTCAGGATATGCAGTGAATATCATATTCCTCCCCTTTCTTGATAAGCGAACATAAGTTGCTGCCCTATTCTTTGTCAAAAGTGAACGTAGCATGGGATTACTTTCTGTTGGTCTAGAAAGTCTGCTTGAACATTGGTGGAAGAGTTTTGAAGATGACAGTTACATGCCATTGCTCCTAGCTTCCTCAAGCTCATAGACAGCTTTGGATGCACTATATGAGCCCATGGTCATTTAAAGGTCCAGTGTTACATAAGAGAAACTCCTTCCCACTGTCCATCTTCCACATTGTACATCACTTGTACACTTTGGGAAGCCGTATGCCAAACTGTAGTAAATAGGGATAATGGACCTAACTGACTCTTTTATGCTAATTTTTCTCATTCTTTGCTTCCTATTGAAAACATTGGTGAACTCCAATGTAATAAATTGGTCAGGTGCAATTAGAGTGGAAATTAATGACTCCCCCAGTCTTAACATGTGTGCTAATAATTATGATCAGAACTGTTTGCTTTTTTTTTGGTGACTAGTAACATCAATTTAATTCAGTAAACATTTATTAAATGCCTGCTTTGTATAGATGCTTATAATACAAAGATTGAAGCATATTTTAGGTCACATCTCCAAGTCTAAAAAGAAGGAATACGGCAAGATACTGAAAGATATGATGCACAGTAGAATGGAAAGAGCCAACTTATTTTCACTCATACAATAAAAAGGCCTAACCCCATCCCAACAGAATTGGAGCACAGAGGAAGGTCAATGAAGGAGTAGCACCACTATTTGGAGAAGATGAACTAATGACAGGCAGCAGGGTGACAACATGGATAGAGTGCTGAACGCGACATCAAATTTAGCCATAGATACTTCCTAGCTGTGTGAACCTGGGTAATTCAATTCAATTCAATAAGCATTTATTAAGTAACTGCTGTGTGCCAGTCATTGTGCTGAGTGCTGGGGATACAAATAAGAAAAAGAAAGACAGCCCTTGACCTCAAGGAACTTATAATCTAATGGGAGAACAACACACACAAAATGAAGCTGAAAGGGTGGGAAGTATCTGGAGCCAGGAACATGTTATCCTCAGTTGTAAACTAAGCTAAGTTGCTGATGGAAAGTAGAGAGTTACTTGCAAAGTTCTCTACAAAGTCCTCTATAAAGGAAGGCATTGAGAGGAGGAGTTTAGTCATTTAATCACTAAACCTCCATCTTTCTTAGTTTTCTCATTTATAAAATGGAGAATAATAATAGTACTCCACCTTTGTTGATGGGATAAAATGAGATAATACATGTAAGTGCTTTGCCAACCTTAAAGTGCTATATAAATGCTAGCTATTAATAATGGATGACCCTGAGAAGATAGAATGATTCACTCAAATCTTGCTTTTCTTTTTCCTCCCCTCCTCTCTCTTCCTTTCTCCTCTCCTCCCTTCTCTTCCTTTCCCAAGGTGAATGATGAGATCAGAACAAATATTTTTTTGGCAGTCGAAAACCCAAGATAAGTGGGGAGAAGGTAAAAGAGCACTTCGATCCTCCCTACCACATACCAAATTTAAATCATCAAATCTAGATTAGTTAAATCCTGGGTTGTGAAAAGAACTAACTGATTGCTACATAGATGTCATGGACTTTTGAAAGACTTTGGAGAGTGGGAGAAATGAAGGACTGGGAAAAGTCATATATTCAAATTTTCAAAAAAGAATTGGAATAGGGTGGATATGATTTTGATTACTGGATATATTTGTAACCATCTTCCCCAAACTAGAGGAAGAATGTAAGGTTAGGATTGATTGAGTAAATCAATCCAGACATTCTATACCACTTATATTGCTAAGTGCTCTGCTGCCTGAATGAGGTGAAAGTAAGTCTCAGTCACCCATTCAGGAGTCATGTTTCCCTCCATTCACTGTAGGTAACACTGGGTTACCTGTTGGAATATTGGTTTTATATAGAGAGCATTAAAGGGATGTTTTGTGAGCATTTAGGAATGGAAATAGTATTTCTTGTTGAGAATCAGCCTGGCTTTATCCAGAATGAGTCATGACAGATTAAAAAGATTTCTTTTTTAGAAAGATGACAGGTTATTAGATTGGTGAGAGGTATTATGGTATGGTGAACAGAAAACTGATTGCTAGGTCAAGAAGATGTGAATTCAGGTTCAGCCTCTGCCATATACTGGCTGTGTCACTGTGACTCAGAAATCACTTAACTTCTCTATGCCCCAGGAAACTATATTATAGACCCATGTTGGGGAACCTACGGCATGACTGTTGGAGGGGGCTACTTCCTTCTCCCTCTCCACCATACCAGAGGATATTTTTTATGTCACCCACCTTTCTGCCCAGCAGCCCAATAGGACTGCTTCCTCCTTCCCCTGTCTGGGGTATGGGGGTTGGCTCATATGAGGAATCAGGGTGCAGTCTGGGTACTTAATCTCTAAAAGGATCACTGTTATAGACAATATATATTGAAGAGGAGATGATGATCCACATTTGTACAGGGAATATTTCCTTGACTATTCTTTTCACTGATGAAGCAAAGATCTGATAAGAAAAAAAAACCAAGCTAGTAGATCAAGTGAATATTGGAGATATAGGAGAACTAGGTGGCAGTGAAATATTTTACAAAATCTTTTGAATTATTCTTTTGGACAAGATGAAGAACTGTAAGGTTATAATATAAATAAACTTGATAAAAGTCAAGAGCCCTAAAAGAGTCATAATGGGTAGATATTCCTGGGGAGGTGATTTCTGGTGCAATGTTTTAGGGATCTGTCTTTAACTCTGTGTTATTCAGTATTTTTGTCTATGCTTTTAAGGAAGGTAAAGCTAGCATACAAAAGACATTAGAAAAGAAATTTGAAATTAAAAAAGGATAAAAAAACATTTTGGATGAGAGAATCCCTCCCCAAAAAAGGAAATATCCTGAAAGGAAGGAAAGATGGACAAACTTTAATCATTTAAAATTGAATAGGGTTAAATGTATATTCTATCCTTCAGTTCAAAGAAACATTACAAGTCCATGATATAAAACAAAGCTTCATCTGAGAAAAAGATGCAGGGGTCACAGTGGACTTCAAGCTCAAAATGAGTCAATTGCATGACAGTCAAAAGTCTCAAAGGCTAATGTTATCCAAATCTTCTTTAGTAAAGGAAGAAAGCTATTTTGATCAGACCACATTTAAAACATTGCATTCAGTTTGGGTGTCCCATTTTAGCAAAACAATTGACAAATCAAAGTGCTAAAGATTCCTTGAATAACTAAGGATGTTTAATTTGGAGAAGAAAAGATTTATGGGGATAGGATTGCTATCAAAATGTATTTCATGGAATACTATTGTGCTAAAAAGAATAATAAAATGGAGGAGTTCCAGGCGAACTGGAATGACCTCCAGGAACTGATGCAGAGCGAAAGGAGCAGAGCCAGAAGAACTCTATACACAGAGACTGATATACTGTGGTAAAATTGAATGTAATGGACCTCTGTACCAGCAGCACTGCAATGACACAAGACAGCTCTGAGGGATTTATGGTAAAGACGCTACCCACATTCAGAGGAAGGACTGCAGGAGAGGAAACATAGAAGATAAACAATTGCTGGAACACATGGGTTGAGGCGGACATGATTGGGGATGTGGACTCGAAACAACCACACCAATGCAACTATCAACAATTTGGAAATAGGCCCTGAACAAGGACACATGTTACAACCAGTGGAAATGTGCGTCGGCCATGGGTGGGGGGAGAGCGGGGTGTGAAGGGGAAAGTAGGGTCATGAAGCATGTAAACATGTTAAAAATGAATATTAATAAATGTTTAAAAATGTATTTAAGGTCACTGCCAACTAAATGGCTGCATTGAAGATGACCTTGTCTTTCATACTTAAAGTTTTGTTTTTCTGCCACTGAAGTATTTGCCTTAAAAGATGATTATGGAGAAGTCTGGGTTGGAAATACAACATGATATGCTGCTGTCAATTCTTCAATATTTCAATGATGCTATCATTACCTCTTTGTGGCCTTAGCCTCCCTCAGTGCAGATTGCAACTCATCATGCATCCCCTTTGGGTATAAGCCTTATTTTTATTTTTCCCCCAGAGATCATCCAGAGGACCTCAACAGAGCATGACAGTCCTTCCTCTAGGTTTTTTTTTTTTTTTTTTTAAACATCCTGTGGCTTCCACTGCAATGCTGGGGCTGCCCATCTGTCTTTCATCTTTGGTTCTTGCCAGAGTGGGTGGCCCATCTTTTTCAGTCTTCCATTTCCTCATGACATCCATCATGGCCCTTCTTCTCTCAAGGTCATTTGACAATCGCCAAGGCATAACATTACACAATGTAAATAAAATAAGCATCAATATGTCATTCCAGGGTTTACTGATGTTCTCTCCAGAACAGAGCTGGCAGATTACAAACTATTCATGGCCTCAAGCAGCCTAATGAGAAACCCTTGCTGACCCTCTGGCAAGATTATTTTCCCCTATTCATTTTGCAAGAGGTTCCCAGAGAACCTGACCTTGGCTGTTTTTATTGACTCATCCTGCTTATCCAGTTCTCACCTCTGTTGCTATTGACCCTCTCTGACCTTAGCTAAGCTATCCCCACCAGACTGTGTTTATACTCTGGTTTAATCAATTCTATTCCTTTTCACTAATGACCCTTAATGACCCGGGGCTACATTGACTTTGATTGGGCAGGAGTACTGAGCCTCTTGGACTGTGGATTCTGACAGTCTCCTGATTTTGTTAGAATCTAAGTTTAGCTTGCATGAAAGATACCAAATTTTAATGTTTTTCAGAAGGTTTTGGTTTTTTTTTAAGGTTAAAAATAAATCCTCTCCCAAATAGAAAAGAAAAGACAAAGCAAAACCATGGAGGGAAATGTTTCCTAGGTGCTGAAATTTCAAAATAGGGTTAATAAAAACAAAAGAGGAAACAAATGAAAAAGAATCCATTATTAAGCAAAACAAATGTGAAGGAGATACATACATACATATATATGTATATATCTATCTACTTACATATACATGTACATATGCACTTATAATCATGTATCAAAAGCTAGAAGGAACCTCAGAGACTAGCTAGTTGATACATTTTACATATGCGGAAACTGAGGCCAAGTGCAATCAAATGATTTGCCTAGGGTCATACAAATTTTTAAGCATCACATGTGGATTTTGGTCCTCTGATTGCATAGCCTTACCTTTTCTATAGTACCAATTCAGAAATGTCATTTAAGGAGGCAGCTGGGTAGCTCAGTGGATTGAGAGCCAGACCTAGAGATGGGAGGTCCTAGGTTCAAATGTGGCCTCAGACACTTCCCAGCTGTGTGACCCTGGGCAAGTCACTTGACCCCTATTGCTTATCCTTACCACTCTTCTGCCTTGGAGACAATATATAGTATTGACTCCATGATGGAAGGTAAGGGTTTTTTTTTAAAATGTCATTTAATTCAATAGACATTTATTATATCCTTCTATGCCAAAGATATTTGACAATGCTCCCTGGATACAAAGTCAACCTCCCTTCCCTTCTACCACTAACAAATAACTCTATACCATCTTTACCCTCAAGAAACTCACCTTAGGAAGAAGGAAGGGAATAAGCATTTATTAAGTGCCTATTATATGCCAGGCACTATACTAAGACTTTCCAAATATTATCTATTTGATCCTCAAAACAACCCTGGGAAGTAGGTGCTATTTCTTATACCCATTTTACAGTTGAGGAAACTGAGACAGACAAAAGGGAGGTGTCATATTTACCCTGGCTCACACAGCTAGTAAATGTCTGAATATACACAATCATATCTAGCTGCCTTCTACTGGGGGAATTACTATGAATATAGATAGAAAACTAAATAGAAATAATTTCATTAGGGAGAATTTAGTCTGTTCCCTACCTCCTGAGCAAATATACCCAGGTAAAATTAGACACATGTTTATTAGGCAAGTTAGAGAAGTAGGGAGAGAGGAAGTCATCATAAATGAAGAGTGTATTGAACCTTTTGTTCATGAATTGGATCATAGAGCTAAGGCTGCAAGGAATCTTTGATGTGATCCAGTACAATTCCAATTTACAGATGGAAGATCTGAGAATCAGAGAGATTACATTACTTTTCAGAGATCAAAAGGTACATAGCAAAGCTGGGATTTGACCTCAGATCCCATAGCTCAACTTTCAGTGTTTATTCCAGTGTACCACGCTACCTTCTTTGAGTTGTTGCTGCTGATCAGTCATGTCTAACTATTTGTGGCCCCAAGGATATGTCTATAGGTTTTCTGAGCAAAAATATGGAAATGGTTTGCCTTTTTCTTCTCCATTGTGTTCTTATTTTACAGATGAGGAACTGAGGCAAATAAAGGTTAAGTGTTTTGCCTAGAGTCACATAGCTAGTGTCTGAGGTTGGATCTGCACTCAGGTCTTCTTGACGCCAGGTCCAGCACTCTATCCACTGTACTATCTAGCTGTCTCTCTTCTTTGAACATCTCCATTTTAATTCAATAAACATTGATTAAGCACCTATTATGTGCAAGATACCCTCATTGAGACAGAATAAAACCACATGTAAATAGTCTATACTAGTGATGACAAACCTTTTAGAGACCTTGTGAGATGTCCACCCCCTCAGAGACTGTGTGCTGTAGCACTCCCTCCAAGTGCCACATGTATCCTGCCTCCACCTTACCCCAGACAGGGGAGGGAGGAAGCTCTCCCATTGGACTGCTGGGTGGAGAGGTGGGTGAAGTGAGGAATGTCCTCAGCTAGTGCAGAGAGGGGGAGGGGAGTGGCCCAAACTCTCCACTTGGGGGATGTGAAAAAAATGTCATCAGGCATAGTGGAGAGGGGGAGAGGAGTAGCTCCATCCATGTTCTTCTGCCTTTCTAGTAATGATCTTGAGGGGGTGGGTAGGAAGGGCAACACTTATGCCCATAGAGAGTGCTCTGTGTGCCACCTTTTGGAATACATGCCATAAGTTCACCATCGCTGGTCTATACCAAGTAATGGAAAGAACTATTGGCCAGAAATCAGGAGGTCAAGGTTTGAATTGGATTCTGTTGCCTTGTGTGACCTTGGGCAAGTCATTTGACTTTGCTGCTCATAACTTTTGAGAACTCAGGGATAAAATCACATCCTGTTGAGTATTAGAGGAGGATTTTGTGACTTTGACTTGACTACAAATTTGGAACAACAAAACCAAAACTTCTTTGGGTTGTAAACTATGATAGATTTTCTTATTTTACCCTATTTCTCTTTGGAAAACAAAACAATTCAGAAATCACCTTTAAAGCAACTGAAACTTCAGAAGAGATGCTAATAACTCTGTGTATCAGTTGCTGTGCATATACACCCACATGATATATATGTGGTATACATGCATACTTTGACATGCACATGGGTCTATAAATATACATGTGGGTATAGATATGTACATGCGTACATATATGTTGAGCACTGGCCATACATCTCAGTCTTTATGAACATCTATGCAATAGCACTGATGCAATTACCCACTTGGAAGAGTCTCAGATGCATGTGTCCAGGAGAGTAGAATATACATGATAGAAGTGCCTTGGAAAAAAACTTTGGAGCATGTTCATAGAAATTCTATAATTGGTTCCAGTACATTTACCATATGATGAAGGGTAACTTCATTGACTAGTTGTGGCTTCAGAGCTGGACCAGGGATGCATTAAAAGGGCCCTTATTGACCTAATTCCTTCTCTTGGTTTGACCTTTTCTCCTCCAGTGATTTTCTTCCTGGCTAACAAGTTCCAGTGGCAGTACTATAAGGGGCCATTTCTAAAGCCGTGGTTCTTTTCCTCCACAATGGTTCTTTTGATTTAGATGAAAGTATTAGGAGATCATGACTGTGAGTTTTAAAAGCTTAGATGAGCCAGTCACCCAAAATCATGGTGGGGGAAAGAGTATCCAAGAGGCAAGTCCCTTGGGTTTTGGGATTCCCCCAGTAATGAAGAGGCGAAAGGTGCTAAAGTCTATTCTATGTCAAGTTTTGTAGCCAGCAGATCTAGCTCAAGCTAGGAAGAAAGCTCTTTGGGACCCAGACTAGAAGAATATGAGATAAGGGCTCCTCCACTAGCAATACCACACGCATTTTGAGGTGAACTTAGTGGAATTCACTATGTAGAAACTGAGCTAAATGTGAGTATACTCTCCCATAAGACTGAGGTGGTATAGGGAAGAGTGTAGACCCAGGTACTGGAGAGTAATGTTTATACCTTTGTTCTTGCTTCCTCTTTGAAGAAAATATTGCTTCCTAAATGCTAACTGGTTTTAATTAATTAGATGGAATTGGAGTGTAGTTAATAGCTTGGAATATACACCTAGAATGGGAACTTGATCTCAAGAAAAACCCCAATCTTTAGGGGTACCCCTAGAACCCTGAAGGGAAGATGTAGCAGGTCTCACTCTGAGAAAATGAGGCCAGAATACTCCTTATGTAGACATTATCTTATTTCTATCCTTGTTCTGTCCTCAGATTATAGATCCCTGTAATTACTATCTCCATTTTACAGATAAGGAAGATGGATCTCAGACAGGTTAAGGATATCACTTTAGGCAATAAGTATCACTTTAGGCTAATAAGTATCACAGGCAAGATTTGAACCCATATTGTCTTAGTTTGAACCCTCAACTTCATCCATGAAATGCTGCCTCTACATTGGTATGGTAGATAGTTTATAGGCATAATGACCATAATATTCAAATTTCGAGCAAAGTTCTGATTTTAAATTATCTTATCCTGTTGTTAAATTTGGTAGCTAGGTGGCACAGTGGGAGCATTGGGTATAGTTCCTGAGTTCAAATCTGGCCTCAGATACTTACTAGATAGCTGACCCTGGGCAAATCAAGTAGACCCTGTTTATCTCAGTTCCTCACATGAAAATGAGTTGGAGAAGAAAATGGTGAACCATTTAAATATTTTTGCCAAGAAAACCCCAAATGGGTCATGAAGAGTCAGACAAGACTGAAATGACAGAACAACAAATTATTAAATTTAATTCAGCCAATGCTAGCCAAGCCTCCACTACTTTTAAATAGTGTGCTAAATCTAGGAGAAATGAAGCTGAATGATAGCGTAGTCTATACCCCCAAGGAGTTTATAGTAAAATGATGAGGCGTATGATATTTAGAAGTAGACATATATGATAAATGATTTATAAAGAAGCGAACATTATGATTTCGTGGGAAAAGAGTTGAACATAGAAGTCCTATATTCAATTCCCACTAAAACATTCATTAATTACATGATCATGGACAAGTCATTTAATCTTTCAGAATTTCAATCTCTTTTCTTTAAAATAAAGATAATAATATTGGTACTACTTCTTTCCAGGGTGTTTATAAGAAAAGTTCTGGGCAGAAATAAAAGTGCTATATAAATGTAATAGTAATTGCTGTTTTTATTATAAGGTAGGATGTAATAACACTAGAGAAAGAAAGGGCAAACCATTCTAGTATCTTTGCTAAGAAAATTCTATGGACAGCATTGGCATGCTATGGCTCATGGGGTCACAAAGAGCTGGACATGACTGAAAAATTGAACAATTGGATGTAATAAGGGTAAAGAAGAGCCAGGCAAAAGTGCTATAAGAAATTTGAGGGGGGAAAATCTAGTTTTGTCTAGAAGGTGTCAGAATGCATTCGTGGTATTAGTGGCATCTTACCTAGACCTTTTAGGAGAGACTGAAAGAATAAATAAATGAATGAAAAAAATATTAGACACTTACACTGTGACAAGCACTCTGATAGAACCTTGGGATATAATTACAAAAACAAAACAAAACAAAACAAAGATAATTCCTGCCCTCAAGATACTTTGGGGAAGTTTGGATTAGAAAGTTTCAGAAACTGAAAGTGCTGCCTGAGGGGAATTAATTGATACATCCCATCCATGAACAAAGACAAGATTTGATTCATGATTCCAGAATTGTGAGAGAAGAGAGAGTGAGGAATGAGTGCCATCAAGGTCATAAAAGAGATTGTCAGAAAGTTGGGAGTCAAGTGGAGGACATCTGGGGGCTTGTTCTGAAATAATTGTGGAGGAGAGATAGTCACCAATTAGTACAGTAAATGCATGGACCAAAGCTTTTTTTCCAAACTAGAAGGTAGGGCAGCAGAGGAGAAATGGCCTGAGAGTCTGGAGTAAAGGGAAGTTACTTTAATGTCTATAGACTGTGGCAGTGGTGCCTGTGGAGTTCTGTTTCCCTTCATATGATTGGGGAATGACATGAGTATATGGAAATTTAACACTAGCCTATACCCCTTTTTTGGCACCCTAAGACAACCTTTTGATTTTAAAGCAAAAAAAATCTTGCTTCTGAATCTTGGAACCATATCTCTCTGAGGTGATGGGTGGAGTTTTTTCTCTACTTGCCTACCATATAAAAAGACAATGAACTGGCATTGTGTAGCCATTCTAAAGACCATGTGGTGAGTCTAGCATCTGGAAGATCTGCCTCTTGTCCAGACTGAGGTCAGAATACTCCAAATCAGAGGAACTTGAAAAAGGGATGTCACAAGGAACATAAATTGGAGTAGGAGAAGGAAGCATGTTTGTTTTTTTTTCCTTTGGAATCATGGGCAGAGAAGGTGGCCAAGAGAAGGTTGGTGCATGGTACATGGTACCTAAGGTCTAGCTAGGCAGCTAGTTTGGGGGAAAGTGGCTAGGAGAGTATTAGCACAGGTGGTCTGGATTGTGTCTGGCTAAGGGAGTGCTGGCATACACAGTCTGACTTGAGGTTGGTTAAGTGCACACTTCTGCATTGAAGTCTGGCTAGGTGATGGTCAGCTTGGGGAGGAGGCTGCTAAAAGAACAGTTGTTCACACTTGGCCGATGCCTTTTTTTCTTTTTGGCCCACTTTTTATTATTTAACAAATAATTCTAAATTAAAATGAGATCTTTAGTAACAAGTAAAAACATAGAGAGATGGCAGGGAATGGTAAGAATAGAAAATGGAATGGAGTCCATGATCCCTTGACTATAGAGTATATGAAAATGAATAATATGGGATAAGGATGGCATGATAGATTGGCACCAAACCATGAATGATTTTGAAAGATAAGGTTGGGTATTTTAAGCTTTATTTGTCAGATCAAGGGTGAGCCATTGAAGGTGTTGAGGAGAAGAATGCCATGATCATAGCAGTGTGTTGGGAAGGCTACTCAGGTAGGAAGCAATTTGGAGGATGTTCTCATAAGCCAGTGATGGCAAACCTTTTAGAACCTTTTAGAGACTGCATGCTATGCCCTGTATACCCAGACTGTGTGCTGTGCTCTGCATCCCCTGCCCCCTGCCCCTGCCCTGGCTCCCCTCTTACCCCAGACAGAGGAGGAAGAAAGGGAGGAGTCCAGGTGCTCTACTCAGGGGAGAGAGTAAGTCTTCAACTGGGCTGCTGGAAAGCGGAGCTGGGAGGGAGAGGGAGAAGGGAGCGGCTCTGTAAAGTCCCTCTGCTTTTCTATTAACTAACTCTGATGGATGGAGCATGCCCACAGAGAGGTCTCTGCATGCCATCTTTGGCATGTGTTCCATCAGTTTGTCATCATCGTCAAAAGCCATTGTATGGAACTTTTGAACCACATTTCTCTGAGGTGATGAGCAGACTCCTTTCTCTTCTTGTCTATCATATGAGGAGGCAGTATACTGGTACTGTGTAATCATTTTAAAGACTATGTGGTAACCCCTGGCATCTGGAAGACCCACATCTTGTCCATATTGAGGTAAGATTATTCCAAATCAGAGGAGCTCAAGGAAGAGATGGCACCAGGAACATAAATTGGGGGTAGAGCAAAGAAGTAGGGGTTTCTTGCCTCCTTGGCATGGAAGACAGAAATGATGGCTAAGAATGTTGGTGCACTTGTGGAGAGATGGCTAGGAGAGTATCAGTACTCTAATATTTTGGCAAATGGGCACTGAAGTTAGCATTGTTGTAAAATAGGCATGATTGAAAAAGACAGCTGAAAAGATAGAGAACAATAACCTGAAGAAATATTGATTAGTCACAGAAAAACACCCACTGTATTGTGCTGGTCCATTTGATCTCTATTCACAGTATATATGTGTGTGGCATATGTGATATGGCATTGTTGAAATGGATATAATCATAATAGCTACCATTTCTATAGCACTTAAAGTTTGCAAAGGGTTTTTTTTTCAAATATTTTATCATTATTCTTGACTCTAAGCACTCTATGTGCTGTGCTACCTTTCTGCCACTAAAGAACAGTCATGTAATTAATGTAATAAGGCACAAAATTGTGATTGCAGGGCAAAGTTGCTGGAGTATATGACTTCACAGCTCAAGTTCAGGCCCCATTCCCCAAACACCCTTTCCTACCAGCCACCGCCTCTTCACAAAATGTCTTGGTTGTTACAGCTTTTGTTCTCTTGAATATTCAATTCTCATCTCAGGTACTTATTAGTCCTGTGATGATGGGCACAGCATTGAAATCTTTTAGTCTGTTGCTTTGTATTTATTCATTTCTATACGAATCATCTCCCCTCAGTAGATTTGTAATTTTCTTGTGATGAAGTAGATAAGCTGAGCCTGGAGTCCAGAAGATCTGGGGCAAGACACATAGCCTCTGTGCCTCAGCTTTTTCAATTGTAAAATAGGGATAATAATAGCAACTACTTTCCAGAGTTATTGTCAGGGTCAGATGAGATAATATTTGTAAATTGCTCAGCACAATGCTTGGCACAGATGCTTTTTTCCCCCTATCATCTTCCTTCCCCCTTGTACCTTCAATGCTGAATAGTGCTTGATTCATAATAGGTGCTAAATAAATATTTATGTATAGCCAGGTGGCACAGTGGATAGAAATGCTGGGCCTGGAGTCAGGAAGACTTACTTTTCCTGAGTTCAAATCTGGCCTCAGACACTTACTAGCTTTGTGACTCTGGGTAAGTCATTTAACCCTCTTTGCCTCAGTTTCCTCATCTATAAAAGAGCTGGAGAAGGAAATGGCAAACCACAGCTGTATCTTTGCCAAGAAAACCCAAAATGGGGTCACAAAGAATTTGTATCTAACTAAAACAACATCAATAACAACAACAACAAAATATTTGGGGAGTTGAACTGTCTTCAGCCATGGTATCCTGGGTACTCACCTCTGATGGTCTCTGCTGCCAGGAAAGCAAGAAATTTTATTCCCTTACTATAATGTTCTCAGGCACCAAGAGTCAGGGTATAATGTAGTGAGTACTAATGGACTGAGAGCCTATCTCTCCAGATTCCCTTGTCACCATCAGTAAATATAAAGAGCCCTAGCATACAATATTTTAGGGAGGGAGTGGTCCTTTCTCTAGTCCCAACACAGTATATCCCAATTTGCAAGATCATAAAGACTTCAAAATGTAAAGAAAGAATGGGTGGTTTTTTTGCCTAGCCTAAAACCATAAAAAAAGGCTAAATAAGATCTGGGAAACCTCTCATAGCACTCATGTAATTTGAGACTGCTTGAGAGATATCTCTTCCTTCGTTTCATCCACTTCTTTCTCTGGAAACATTTACTTCAGAATATAAATATGTTGCACTGGAATGTGTTGCCAATATTTAAAAATCTGTGCTTGCATTTCTGTATCCAACTGAATATCCTAATAATGTTTAATCAGCAACAATATTACTTTATATTAATGTTTTGTGCAGCTCCCGGCCGCTGCGATAAGCGGCCATCCCCATGTTTTTCACACATCAGCAGTTGGCAAGTGTCCTGGCTCTTGCAACAGTCATTTGATTCCAAAAGATGATAGAAATCCTATAATCTACCTCAGGATTATTTCTGAGTTTTCAGGAGATGTTAAATACTACCTTTATCTCCAATAGGGCTGCCTTGGAGCTTGCTGGCCAGTGTGGCTGCATGGGGCATTGGTATTCTAATCAGTGCTTGCAGTCAGTCATTGCAGGCTGTCTGGGTGAAACAGCAGGAAGAGGCTCTAAGAAAGTCTGATTGGCAATGCTACAGGAAGAAAAATCTGCTGAAGGCTACTCCGGAGTCTGATTTGGAGACTCTCCCTATCAGGAGTCTGATAAGGGAGAGAGGCATCAGTCAAGCTTCAGAAGGCATGTTACCCTGGGGGGGGGGGAAAAGGTAGTCTCAGTTATATTGGGAATATGGATAGAAAGGGTCTGGTCTGGGTGGCACAATAGACAGAGCATTGGGTCTAGAGGCAGGAAGACAGGTTCCAATTCAGACTGTGACACTAGCTGATTAACCTTGGCAAGTCACTTGCCTTTTATTTGCTTTGGTTTCCTCAACTGTAAAAATAATTAAAAAAACTAAAAAAAAACCCTGTAAAATTAAAAAAAAATAATAGCACTGATTTCTCAAAGTTGTGAGGATCAAGTGAAATATTCTTTATTTTATTATTATTTAAAAAAACAAACAAATCTTACCTTCTTACCTTACTATGTATTGGCTCCAAGGCAGAAGAGTGGTAAGGGTAGGCAATGGGGATGAAGTAACTTGTCCAGGGTCACACAGCTAGAAAGTATCTGAAGCCAGATCTGAACCTAGGACCTCCCATCTCTAGGCCTGGCTCTCAATCCACTGAGCCACCCAGCTGCCCCATGAAATACTCTTAAAAAAGCAACACCTTTTCCTTCTGTCTTACTAAAAGCTAAGGAATTGGGATCAAATGACTTGCCCAGTGTCAACATAGCAAAAAAGTGTCTCAGGTGGTATTTGAACCCAGGTTCTTCTGACTCCAGGCCTGGAACTTTACCCACTGCCTAGTTGCCCTGTGAAATACTCTGTGAAGAGTATTATTAACTATTAACTATTAAAATAATTATATTTTATATATTAATATTAAAATATTTTATAGATTATATATTAAATATATATGTTAATCATAACTATAAATATTAACATGATTTATATATCATATATAAACATTCCTATTATATAATATGAATTATAATTATTGCAATCCTAATTATTAAATTAGTTATGATAATTATAATAATTATTACCATGAATATATGAAAACAAAATATTCATACTAGTTTATTTGGAACCCATAGTTATAAAGAGAAAGTAAAGTAGAGAAGAGACAAGAACTTATTAAGTGCCTACTATGTGTCAGCATTGTGTTAAATACTTTATAAATATTATTTTATCCTTATAATGCTGAGAAATAATTGCTATTATCATCCTCATTTTACAGTTGAGGAAACTGAAATGCAAGATGATTTATCTAGGGTCACATACAACTAATAAAAGTCTGAGGCTGGTTTGGAATTTGTCTTCTTCTGACTCCAGGCTTTTGCTTTATCTACTGAACAAACTAGCTACTTAAACCATCACAGATTGGGGGCAGCTGGGTAGCTCAGTGGATTGAGAGTCAGGCCTAGAGATGGGAGGTCCTAGGTTCAAACCCGGCCTCAGACTTCCTTAGCTATGTGACCCTGGGCAAGTCACTTGACCCCCATTGCCCACCCTTACCACTCTTCCACATAGGAGCCAATACACAGAAGTTAAGGGTTAAAAAAAAAGTCAATTAAACCATCACAGATTAAGAACAGGATGAGATCTCACTGGTCTAGTCCAATACCCTCATTTTAGAGATGAGGAAATGGAGATGGAGAAAGGGATTCCAACTGAGAATGGCTGAGTCCAAGTCTAGTGGAAGAGGTGAAAATAATGGTGGATTGCTTCTGACCTTGCTCTTAGGGTTGCCCAGGAGCAAGCCTGTATCCTTTACCAAGATGAGGAGGCTTTTATAGCTGAGTCTTTGGGAGTTGAAAGTAAGGTTCACCAGAATCTGAGGAGTTGACTCTTGAGACACATGTTTTCAAGAGCATTATAATCTCTTAGAGTAGCCTTAGGAGGCTGGAGACCTATATAGTTCCATGGGTTAAACAGTGAAACTCATTGGAGGGATAGAAGTATCTTGATTGTTCTGAGCCATTGTGAGTAGTTAGTGATTTTTTTGGCATTGTTTAGGAGATCTTTGTGCTGTTAGTGGGCTGTTTTTTTTTTTTCCCAGTTATTTCTAGTGTAAGAAGTAAAAATTGGCTTGCTTCAGATAGGCATTGTTTCCTTGAATATTTGCCGACATTTTGGGAATAGAGACCTAGATATGAATTCCATTCTGAAACTCCCAGAGGAAACTCTGGGTAGGGGCACAGTAATCAAATTTTGAGGTTTTTAGGGAAAGCTAACTGGGAACAGAACAAGCCAAAGGGAGTAATTTTTGAGACGATCCTGAGATTGGATGTAATTCTTGTAAATCAAGAGTTCCTAGACCTAGGTGGTATATGTGAGAAAGTGTAAAACTGATCATCCATTCCTCATGTCCTCCTCTCCCTGGTCCCAAAGAACAGAAAACCAACACCATAGCAAACATTGAAACCTAAGCCTAACTAAACCCCAAGGATTTTCTAACATACAATTATTTCCTTAGCCTTTGGAATGTGGATTCACAAAGTTAGGAATCCTTTTTATCCAAGCAAATATGTGAGTCTCATGCTGTTTCTTGACAGAAACACAACAGGCACTAGTACAACATTACATGGAAAACAAATTATGCTTTGCATTTTTAACCTTGTTAGACTATATCAAAATTCTGTCTACCGCTTCTTCTCACACAGGGTATAAAACATTGCTGTCCTTAAACACTTATGGTTAGATGCCTTGCTTGAGATGAACGTGTAGCTTTCATTATTACTAATGGGAGTTATGTTTATGCACTGGGAAAGAGATAGTGTACATTTTAGATTAAGCTTGATCTACAATTTCCAGATGGAATAAATTACAAATAATACTGGGGGAGGAGGGGAAAAGGGGTACTAAATATTGCCCAAAGCCAAGTTTAATAGCAAAGCAATTTTTCTGAGTAACCAAAGTGGAGTCAACAGTAATAGTTGTGCTGCTTTCACCATCTTAAGTGGTTGATATCGACTCTTGAAAGCCCTTATTGGTTTAGCAATGCTCTGAATTCCATTATTTCCCAAAGGCCTGGGAGATATTCCTCAATCTTGAATCGCCCATTAGAATGAATTCCATTTGGTTTCATGTTTAAGGCCATTTGTTTGGAGTTTGGTAAATTTCCCAATCTGCAAGCAGGCTGACAAAGTGATCATCATTTTCTCCTCATGTTAATCCACTCTGTTTTTCTATAATAGTGCTGTTTAGTTGTTTTCAGTGGTGTCCAACTCTTTGTGACCTCTTTTGGGGATTTTCTTGGCAAAATACTAAAATGGTTTGCCATTTCTTCTCCAGCTTGTTCCCCATAAATGAGGAAACTGAGGCAAATGAGGTGAAGTGAATTGCCCAGAGTTACATAACTACTTAGTCTCTACTCCAGGCACTCTATCGATTGTGCTACCTAGTTGTTTTCTTTGACAATAAAGGGATGAAATATAGTTTTGTTGTTTAAATTCTTAGTGTTTTTAGAGCTGGGGCACATTGCTCCTCTTTGTTACCATGATAATGCTCAGACCTCTTCTGCATTCTTTTTTTTTTTTAATTATATCCAACTGGCTTCATTTTTTTAAAACTTTATTTAAGTATTTTTCCATGGTTACATAGATTCATGTACTTTCCCTCTTCTTTTCCCCTCCCACTTCCCAGAGCTGACAAGCAATTTCACTGTATTAAACATGTATAATACTCAATACGTTTTCCCATATTAATCATTTGTGTAATAATCTTTTAAAAACTAAAACCCCACATCCAATATCCATATAAACAAGTGAAAAATCAAATGTTTTCTTTTGCATTTCTATTCCCATAGTTCTTTCTTTCAATGTGGGATAGCATTCCTTCTCATCAGTCCCTTAGTATTGTCCTGGATCATTGCATTCCTGTCAGTAGCAAAGTTGATTACATAGGATTGTCCCACAATGTTTCAGTCTCTGAATGTAATGTTTTCCTGGTTCTGCTCATTTCACTCTGCATCAGTTCATGGAGGTCTTTCCAGCTCATATGGAAATCAAGCAGTTTATTATTCCTTTTAGCACAATAGTGTTCCATCACCATCATATACCACGATTTGTTTAGCCATTACCCAGTTAAGGGACACCCATTCATTTTCCAGTTTTTTACCACCATAAAGAGTCCAGCTATGAATATTTTTGTGCAAGTATTTTTCCTTATTGTCTCTTTGGGGTACAAAGATACTGTGCTGGATCAAAGTGTATGTGCTCTTTTAAAGTTCTTGGGCATAATTCCAAATTGCCTTCCAGAATGCTTGGATCAATTCACAACTCTACCAACAGTGTATTAGTGTCCCAATTTTGCCACATCTCCTCCAACATTCATTATTTTCCTTTTCTTTCATATTGGCCAATCTGCTAGGTGTGAGGTGATACCTCAGAGTTGTTTTGATTTTCATTTCTCTAATCAGGAGAGATTTAGAACACTTTTTCATGTGATTATTGATAGTTTTTGATTTCTTCATCTGAAAACTCCTATTCATATCCTTTGACCATTTGTCAATTGGGGAATGGCTTGATTTCTTGTACATTTGACTTAGTTCGTTATATAGTTAGGAAATTAGGCCCTTGTCAGAGAATTTTGTTATAAATATTTTTCCCTAGTTTGTTGCTTCCCTTCTAATTTTAGTTGCATTGGTTTTATTTGTGCAAACCCTTTTTAGTTTAATATAATCAAAATTATTCATTTACATTTTGTAATGTTCTCTATCTCTTGCTTGGTCTTAAATACCTTCCTTTCCCATAGATCTGACAGGTAAACTATTCTATGTTTACCTAATGTATTTATGATTTCTCTTGATATAGGTGTAAAATATTGATCTGGACCTAATTTTTCCATACTTTTTTCAATTTTCCCAGCAATTTTTTTTTAACCCTTGTACTTCTGTGTATTGTCTCATAGGTGGAAGATTGGTAAGGGTGGGCAATGGGGGTCAAGTGACTTGCCCAGGGTCACACAGCTGGGAAGTGGCTGAGGCCGGGTTTGAACCTAGTACCTCCTGTCTCTAGGCCTGACTCTCACTCCACTGAGCTACCCAGCTGCCCCCCCAGCAATTTTTGTTAGATAGTGAGTTCTTGTCCCCAAAGCTGGGATCTTTGGGTTTATCAATCACTAGTTTGCTGAGGTCATTTTCTCTTAGTCTATTCCACTGATCTACCCTTCTATCTCTTAGTACCATATTGTTTTGACGATCACTGTTTTATAGTACAGTTTAAGATCTGGTACTGCTAGGCCCATCCTTCACATTTTTCTTTCATTCATTGCCTTGATATTCTTGATCTTTTGTTCTTCCAGGTGAACTTTGTAATATTCCTCTGCATTCTATTCTTGCTATTATTTCAAGTGGTTAAAATTTCTGATGTAAACAGAATTTAGCATATGGCCTTGTCATATTCAAATACTCAGAAATCTGTGATCACATCAATGTAGACATTCCTTCTAATAATGGAAATGCAACTTAATGGAAAATACTCACTCTTGCTTGCATCCTTCTGTAAATCTACTACTGAAGAATTCTACCTGATGTGGAGAGCTTTCACATTTTGGGGGTGGGGATGGATGGATAGCTTTCCTTGCTTTTTCTGAACATGATAAGGATACCAGTGGAACACCTGAACTACCTATTTATAATCCTATTGATTATCTCTCACTTTTATCACATGACCATAATGTCTTTCCAATCATACATTTCTTTGATGATACCTTCAGCTTTAGATAATCTTCTAGAAGATGCAGAAATAGAACTAAAGAGAACAAAGTTGGTTAAAGCAGATGGATTACTACAAGTATACAAATGATATACACAGAAAATGTATGTGCTAGAGGAGACCTAGTATCATGTTGAGAAAGAGGAAGTTTTCTTACTACGAATATAATATCAATAAACTTTATCAGGAGAAAGTTTATATAACAATCACAACTCCAAGTGAACAATTTTGCCTGTTCTCAAGTCTCTAGGCACTGAAGATTCTAAATCTATTCCAATCCCAGTCCTGTGGCCTCACCTCATTCCCAAAGGCAATGTAAGGAAGCTTTAAATAGTATAATAACTTGACCACTGGAAGACTACTATAGATTGCATGGGGATTATTATTTTAATGGCTAGTGTTTTTAGAGCTGGGGCACACTGCCCTTCTTTGTTACCATGATAATACTCAGATAATGCTCCTGCCCACTGTATTGCTTTTCTTTCAAGTGGTTAAAATTTCCTATCTAAACAGAATTGCCTAGAGTCTGGGAAGAATATGACTAAGCCAGGCATAGACAAAAAATAATGGCTGCTACTTCTGTTATCAGAAACTTAAAACTCAATGCATAAGGAATGTTTCAAACCATTTTGGATTAAACACAGAATGGATGAGAAATCTCTGAGTATTAAACATTTTCTCCCCTTTTACTACTAATGATTTCTTCTGAATTCTTTCACTGTTGAAACATTTTTTTTCTTTATGCATGTGAGAGCACTTAAAATCATTCGAGACCCGTCAAGATTATTTCACATCTAGCATTAGGAATTTATTCTTAAAAATATTATTTTCACTGCTGATTCAGTTTCTATAAAATAGTATTGAAACAATGCTGGATTCTGGGAATGGGCATTTGCCTCATGCTTAAGAAATGTTTGCAGATAGATAGTAGGAGATATCTAGAACAAAATGGGTGATACTATCTAGAAAACCGTGTTGCTTTTGACTTTTTAAATGAAAGCACAGTCAAGTTAACTGAGAAAAACAGCAAAAAAAAAAACTATGTGGGAGAAAGAATTAGAGACATGGAAAGACAGAGACAGGGATAGGGGCAGAGAATTTTATTGTTCTACTTGAAAATTTCTGCTAGGAAATTCAGTTTTTATTCCTCTTTAGCTTTTAACATTGCACCTAGATTTTATTGGGTTATTCTTTTGGAAGCTTTAAATGATTCTTCTGCTTTTCTCTTTTTCTTTCTTCCTGTCTGTATTCTAATTTGTTCCTTTGTTTGGAATTTTAAAAAAAACTGAATCAAAACCATTTTGTTTGGTTAAAAATTGGAAAGTGGATCAATTGAAGCAATAGATAAGGAAGAATCAGAAATAATTAAACTAAATAACTCAGTATTTGATTAATCAGAAAACACAAATTATCTGGGAAAGAAACTCTTTATTTAAGATCGAATGAGATAACTAAGGTATAAAGCCTTGTAAACCTTAAAGTGCTATCTAAATGCTATTATTATTATTATTATTATCATAGAGGTCTGAGTCTAATTTGTGCCAGGCAGATGTCCAATTTACCCAGCACTTATAATAACGACAACAACAACAATATTCTATCTTGGCTCCAAGAACAATTCCTCAACAGAGAAGTGATCAATGGATCAAAAATAGTTTTTAAAAGAGTTGCCAGCTATTAATAACCGTGGGAAGCAATATTCCAAATCATTAATAAAAAGAGAATTTCAAATCAAAATAACTCTGAGGTTTCACTTCACATCTTGCAAGTTGACAAAGGTAACAAAAGAAGGGAATGGTAAATGTTGTAGAGTTTTGGAAGGTTTTGGTACAGCTGTGAATTGGTTTAACCATTCTGGAAAGCAATTTGGAGTTATTGGTGCAAAATGACTAAAACATTAGTTCATGTTCCTTGACCCAGAGATTCCATATCTAGACATATATTCCAAAGAGGTCATTAAAAAAAAGCTTTCTATTTACTACAATATTTATAGAAGGTAGAAAAGAAATGGAAACAAATTGAATGCCCAGTGATTAGAGAATAGCTCATCAAGTTATGATAAATGAATATAATAGGATATTACTGTACTATGACTTACATGAACTGATACAAATTGAAGAAAGCCAGGAAAACAATATACTCAATGATTACAACAATATCAATGGAAAGAATAACAAACACAAAACATTCAAAACTCAATATTGTAAAAATATTTTTAAAAAGCTTGCTCTTAGTCTTAACCCCTGGGAGATTATAAGATATCACCCTCCCTTTTTTTGCTCCTTTGCAGAAAAATGTAGCATGTATGTAAAATATTAACATGTCAGATTTTTTAAAAGCAGTGATCAATTTTGCTGATTTTTCCCCTCTCTTTTCTAAATAAAATTACTTGTTGTAAGGAATGGTTCTCTGAAAAATGAGGAGAGACATCAGAGAAAATCTAGGAGATGCAAAATGAAAGATACACAAATCTATTAAAAATAAAATTTAGAATTGTACTATTGATGCTTTTTGCTTTTGTAATCTAGTCACTTCTGAATATAGTCCATTCTTTTTTCCTTCCCAGATAGTAAGCCTTTTCTTATTACAAAGAAAACAAAGAAAAAAAGAAACAAAAGTCAAGCAAAAACAACTATGCTGGGGGCAGCTGGGTAGCTCAGTGGATTGAGAGCCAGGCCTAGAGACGGGAGGTCCTGGGTTCGGGTCCGGCCTCAGACACTTCCCAGCTGTGTGACCCTGGGCAGGTCACTTGACCCCCATTGCCTACCCTTACCAATCTTCCACCTATAAGTCAATACACAGAAGTTAAGGGTTTAAAATTAAAAAACAAAAAAAAAAAACAAAAAAAAACAACTATGCCTAACAATATATTCAATGCTACCTCTGTATTCTCTGCCTCTTTTCCAAAAGGAGAGTGGTGTATTTCATTATCTGTTCTTTTGGACTACGGATGGTCATTATTTTACTTTGAGCTCAACTTCCTTTTCACGTTGCCTTTTATTTCCATCATTATAGTCATTATGTATTTTGTTATTCTGATTCTGCTTAATTTAACTTTGCAGTCATTTCATATAAATCTTCCCATATTTCTTTGAATTCCTTCTTATTGAGCAATCATATTTCTTTACATTCATCTGCCAATCAGGGCCTACCTACTTTGTTCCCACTTCTCTCCTTCTACAAAGAATACTGCTATGTATATTTTGACATAGATAGGGCCTTTCTTCCTGTTTTTGCCATCCTTGGGGTATCCTGTTCCTTACTTCTATAACTTATTGGAAAGAAACTCCAGCATATGCTTTTCACCTTCTAACCTCCTTACTCCTTTTCTTTGTCATTTTTGCTTTTTTAGTTTTCTACATCCTATTTTTTCCTCATTTATGAGACACTGTACAAAGCATTGAGGGTAGATGTTAGAGAAGGAGGAAGGCACAGTTAGAATTCTTGAGGGTCAGGGAGGAAGACAGCACAATTCTAATGCTTGTAGGGCCATTGAAATTTGCCCCATTTTTTTTTAATGGGAATATTTTTGTCAGCCACATTTTTTTTTCTGTAAAATTTCTTTCGTGAGCATTAGCCATATTGAAGTCCAACCTATTGTGAAGGTATTTTCTACTCCCCAAATAACTCAGTCCTAGGATTTAAAAGCCCTGTAAGACATTTTAAGTGACATGAGATGACAGCTCTGAAAATCCATCCATCAGAGACAGCTCTCACTGTTTCTGGAAAGAGAACATTTGGATGTTTAAGCAAAGCCCAGTCTCCTCTCTGGTTCTTTAAGAATACAAATCAACAATTCCTCACTTTCAGAGTTGCTAAGGTTAAATGAGTGACTGGGGATCTCAGGCAGCAGAGGAATGGGACAGAAAGCCTGGGGTGCCCACACCTCACATTGCAGGGAGACATCTTTGCCATGAATAAGGAAGGGAAAGAGTGGCCAGAGCAGCTGGGGTACTATTCTTTCCCTGACATAGGAGAAGCTGTTAGTCATCTATTGACAGCTGTGCCTTTAGATAAAGGAAAAGAAAGTGAGAGACATAGGCAGGCATGGCTTCCTACTGTTTTATTAGCATATCCATCACAAACCCCTGTCAAACTCAAGACAACCCCCCACCCTTACTCCCCTTTCAAACCTAAATATCCTTTCTGTTGAGAGACTGTCCCTCAAATCACTAGATGGAAAATAGTTGGTATGACAAGTTATTAACAATTTTTAAAAGGAACAGAAAGGTTAAAATGATATTTTTAGAGGCTCCCACATTATGATGTTTGTTTATAGTTTTGGTCTTGTTGTGATAATGTTATAAGGAAAAGATGAGTTTAGGTTTGCAGAACACGGTGGCATGAGATTAGCAGAAGAGAGATTTCTGGAATCTTAGAAAGGGGGATTAAGTTTAAAAAAAACTTCAGGGACTGTTAGTCTGTCTGTCTGTCTCTGGATTTGATCCTGGAGGGTGTGGATGCCAAGTCCTAGGAGTTTGACCCAATCCTATGTTACTGCTGTATTGCTGGTTTGGTGCTGTGTGTCCTGAAGAATATCTGATGAAACTGTCTATGTTCTGTGTCATCTGCAGCTGTCTGTAAGATAAGGTCTAAGCCCATCTGGGCTTAGGATCTATCCCTGGATCCCTGTCTGATCGAGTATTTGCCAGTATTCCCATAATCACCCAGAGGGTTAGGGTAGACTAGGTATACAGGGACTGGGATTACAGTTTAGTATGCCAGGGAGAGAGTGTAGGACCTTAACTCTAGGAAGATCCTTCATGTAAAGGTTTTAAGTTTTGGGGTACTTTACTTAGTAATCTCAGTGTTAAGATTTCCCTTTACCCTCTCAACCTTTCCCTACTTTAATAAAATACACTCCCAGTTACTTTGTTTTGGTTATCTGTGTATTGGTCTCAGAGGAGGCTCTGTCTGGACTGGGTTCTGTTGGCCTTCCCAAACCACAATTAATTTCCGGATAGTGGCTCAATCCTATCCATATGGTCTCATCCCCTATACCACCTTCCTACAGTTTAATACTAATTAAAATAGCTGAAGTGTAAATAGCATTTTAAGGTTAGTAAAAGGCTTCATATTCATTGTATCAAGGAATTTCAGTGCTAGATAGGATCTCAGCATTCATCTAGTTCAAACTATATTTGAAAAAGAATTTCTAGAGTGTACCTGATGAATAATCATTCAGTTTTTCTTTGAAGACCTCCATTGGAGAAGAATCCTCCTCTTCTCTAGTCAGCCTCTTATACTTATGGATTGCTATAATCTTTGGGAAGTTCTTGCCTTCAAATCAAGCTTTAATGCTTCTCTTTGTATCTTCCACCCATTGCTTCTTGTTCTGGCTTTGATGGTCAAACTATGCTTCTTCCACATGACAGCCCGTCAAGTACATGAAAAATCATTGTCATTTCTGCCTGAAGTTTTGTCTTCTAGAGACTCAAAAATCCCCAGTTCCTTCAACTAATTGACATGGTTGAAAGCTCCTTCCATATCACAGTTGCTTTATTTTGGATGTTCTCAGCTGATCCGTGAATGTCCTTCTTTTCATTTAGTCCTCACAATCATCCAGTGAGGTTGGGAGCATTAAATAATTATTTTCCCTAATATATTTGTCCTTAGGTCACTTGGGCTCTGCATAAAATCATAGGCTTACATATTTGAACCTGAAGGGACTTAAAAAAACATCTGATTCAACCTGCTCATTTTATAGACTGAGGCTTGGGGAAGTTTAGTGAGATACTCTAAATAACATGATTAGGGAACAATTTCCAGATTTGAACCCAGGTCCTCTGACTCCACAATTAATATCCTTTCACTTATGCCAGTCAACTAATGGTTCAGTTCCCTTCTGTTAGTGGGACTTTGGGTAAACCACTTAAACTCTCTGGGATTCAATTTCTCTGCTGGTTATCTGGAATAGCTGATCTCTAAGGTTTTGTCCTATTCTAAAATTTCAATTATTCTTTTTGGTAGAGCTAGATATCAAGTTCCCACAGGGACACCCAAGAGAATAAAAAAATGATGCAGAGAGTATTGCCCAAAATGAAGCTGCTGTTACTGTTAGGGCCAGACCCTAAGACCTCAAACTGCCTATAGTTTAGTGCAACATATACAACTCTCCTAGCAATACACACTGCATGGGAGAATACAAGTAGACAAACTGAGAAAAACTCCTAAGAGGGGTCATAGGATCATAAAAATATAGTCGAAAGAGACTTTAAATATCATCTCTCCGATTTTCTATTTTATAGAGTAAGACACTGAGGCATAGAGAGATTAATGCTTGCCCAAGGTCACATAAATAGTAAAAAGCAGAGCTGGGATTTGAACTCTGTTCCTATGTACTTTGTACTAATCCAACCTTTATTCCATGGCTTTTCCTCTTCTCCAAGTCTGCCTTTAATTCTAAGGCTACGGAAGAAAGGTCACCAGTCCAGAAACTAGGGCATTCTCTACTTCTTTAAATGCTGCTTACAGCCAGTCTCAGAACTTGAGAGATGCTTATGTCCCTATCAGGGTCATCCAGGGCAACTGCTGCCTTCTTATTCGCACAGCTCATTTGTCTTCTGTCTTTGATTATTATAACACTATGACTCAAACACAAGGCTCCTGATTCCCAATTCCATGCCTTTGCTACTACAATAAGGTAGAAGGTCGCTGTGATACCCTTTTCTCTTCACTTCTCCCTAAGGTGCACTCTCTCCTCCCATCCATTATTTGATTTTACTCTAAATTGCCCTTCATGGCTTTAGTTGACAAGACTGAACCCAAGAAAACCTCAGGATTGCTACACTGGGAACATAATTTTTCCTAGTTATGATTAAGAGAGTCCCCTTCAGATTGGTGCCTCAGGAGGCTTGGCAGGAGTAGTTAAAGAGTACTGAGCAAAGGTTATGGCCTCTTCTTTCATTGTCAGCAAACAGAGCTTAATTAAGCTTTCCCTGCTGACAACTACAGGTCCATAGGGAAACTTTACAGGGAAAGTTATTTTGCATTTCCATCTGAAAAAATTATGGAGGAGTAATTCAAATAAGAAGTAAATATAGTGAGATTTCCTACTTTTTAAACACTTATTTAGTCTTTTCACATAGCACATACTTTTCAACATGTTTTTCTTACTTTGATATTAAATCCATCCCAAATTGCAGCCCAGGAAATCAATACTATTATGTTTATTTTATATATAGCATTCTCTCTGAGTACTACCTTTCCTGTTCAGCATTTACAGATTTTCAAGTTGGATCTCCAAGATGTGAATATTCTCGCAAACTCTAGGGTACTCTGGGACTGAGCTCCTATAATGGTAGCTTAACTTTTGGTAGGTTTTCCATTAGTAATCATTCAACTGGCAGGCAGCCAGGTGACTCAGTGGATAGAGCACTGTGCCTAGTGTCGGGAAGATCTGAATTCAAACCTTGTTTCATACACTACTCTGTGACCCTGGGCAAGTCATTAACCTCTGTTTTGCCTTAATCCACTGGAAAAGGAAATAGCAAACCACTCCAGTATCTCTGCCAAGGAAATTAACAAAAATTTGGACATGATTGAATAACATTAAGTCACAACTAGCTCTAAGTAAATGTATTTTCTAAAAGGAGAGTTAGAACAATAGATAAAAAACATTCCTTCCATAATCCAAGGTCTGTTCTTTCAGAAATACTCATAGCATCCATGGGAAGAGAGGGCATAAAATTAGAGTCAGATGATAAATAGGCATAGATGTAGGGAACACATGACCTATGGCTACTCAAACCTCTGCTATTAGAGGGTTTGATGTACTTTCTTCAGTTTGTCTTTGCACAGATCTCCCGGCCAGGCAAAGCCTCTTTTCTGGGAGGATGCTTAGCTGACTCAGTGATTGCTCTGCACCAAAGCTCAGTTATAAGCTGCCAGAGCTAATTTTATCTTGAATCCATGTTCAACTCCTTTCTCTCTTGCCAAGGGTCACTATCATTGAAACTGCTTTCTCCCTCAGATAACTGCTTTTCTGTTTTGTCTGTCTGGAGAGCATATATCTCTGTCCTTGTCTGAATGCATATCAAAATTCTTACTTGAACTCTCTCAAAGTGACTTACTCTGAAAATGCTAAATAGAATATTTTCCATTGGGTTTATTGTTCTGCCACTCGATGCCTATAACAGTTACAAGAGGGCAGAAAGAAAATCCCCGCTTCTACCCAGAGTCCTCTAGTAAAAGTGCAGATAAATGCCAGAATCCCTACTCCACAAAGCTATTTTTGATCTGGGCTGACTCAGACTGACCAACCTTAATCTGTCTTCCAAGAGCCACTTAGAGCCATGGCTAATTTTTTAGAAAGTCAGTGGTAGGGGTGAGATAGGGCCAGGTAGGTGGCTCAGTGGATTGGGAGCCAGCCTTAGAGACAAGAGGTCCTGGGTTCAAATTTGCCCTCTACCACTTCTAGTTCTGTGACCCTGGGCAAGTCATTTCACCCCGTTTGCCTAGCCCTTGCCATTCCATCTTACAATTGTTACTAAGATAGACAGTAGGGGTAAGAAAGAAAGAAAAAGAAAGGAAGGAAGGAAGGAAGGAAGGAAGGAAGGAAGAAAGGAAGGAAAGAAGGAAAGAAGGAAGGAAAGAAGGAAAGAAGGAAAGAAGGAAGGAAGGAAAGAAGGAAAGAAGGAAAGAAGGAAGGAAGGAAGGAAGGAAGGAAGGAAGGAAGGTAGGAGGGAAGTAAGAGAAACAGAACGAAAGTCAATGGTTAGATCACCTTCCAATTCAATCAGGGAGAAATATTCACATTCAGTAAAGGGATATCTGGGTATGGTCACATTTTTACATGGAGATTAACACCTCATTATCTACCTTATTCCTTCAGTGATCACATTTTGAGCTTTCTGGGCTGGGAGTAGGTAGGGAATTTGTCAAAGATCAACCCTTTTTGGCATAAACACATGAGTGATAGCACAGAACTCAGCTCTAGTCATATTTCAAACTTGAATTAAAATTTATCAGAAGTTAGTGAACTAAATTCTGATTTTTGTCTGTGTACTTATTCACTCACTTATTCTGTGTTCTCATATTACTTACTGGACTAAGCAGAAATACTCAGGCAGCCAAGTAGCCCAGTGGATGTGTAAGGACTGAAGTCAAGAAGACCTGGGCTCAGATTTAGTTTCAGACACCTAATGGGGAATTCAGGCAAGTCATGACCTCTGGTTGCCTCAGTTCCTTTATCTATAAACTGGGGATATGCCACTTACCTCCCAAGGCTGATGTGAAGATAAAATGAGATAATATTTGTAAAAAACACTTTGCAAACCTTTAAGTACTATGCAAATGCTGGCTATTATTTTATTATAATCATTACTGTTTATAATTATTTGAGCTCAGTATTACAATCTCCCAATAATGATAGCTAATATTTAGGCTCATAGGATCATAGAATTAGAATTAGGAGAAACCTTGATGATTGATCTAATGCAGTGATTCCCAAAGGGGGTGCCACCGCCCCCTGGTGGGTGCGGCAGTGATCCAGGAAAGCGGTGATGGCCACAGATGTGTTTATCTTTCCTATTAATTGCTATTAAAATTAAAAAAAAATAATTTCCAGGGTCACTAAGTAATATTTTTTTCTGAAAAGGGGAAGTAGGTCAAAAAAAGTTTGGGAACCACTGATCTAATTGATCTAGTCTTACCACCTCATGTTTCAGCTAAGGAGACTGACTCTCTGAACTGAATTCCTTTTTTTTTTTTTTTTTTTAAATCCTTCCTTTCCATCTTAGTAACAAGTCTAAAACAGAAGGGTAAAGGCTAGGCAATAAGGGTTAAGTAATGTGGGCAAGGTTGCACAGCTAGGCAACATTGAGGTCAAATTGAAACCAACTCTATCCATTGAGCCATCTAGTTGTCTCATAAGTAGACTCTTGTTGAAGTTAAGTGACTTTTCTGAGGTCACACAGGAAGTAACACAAAAGAGATTTGAACTCAGGTTCTCTGATTACAAATTCTAATTCTAACAGACCCAATTAAATAGTTGTTAGGCACCCTCCCTTTCAAAACAAAATACTTTGGCTTGTTTTTCCTCCATCCTGACTTTCCTTTGACAAATTTTGGAATCTAGTTTTGTCTTAGTCTCCACAGATGTGGATAAAAATATCTCTCCTTCTCATGAAAGGGTTTAAAGTAATAAAACATATTGGATATCAGGAATCTCTTATTTTCCTCAAAGACAGAGTAAAAACATCATGAAACACAGTGACTCATAAATAAGTAATCTAATTCTCTTTAATCCTCAGGGAATCCCTTATTTACCCCTTATGAAATAAAATGATAACACATATTGGGCAAAAAAGAGTTCTGTTATTTTTGGTGCTAAGAGAGATTAATTGCTTGATATTAGGGGAGCAATGCAGATGCCTCCAAGAATTCAAAGCTTGTTTTCAAGTATCACTTCTTTCTAGATCTTCTGAAAGAAATGGGCAAATGTATAAATGCTTGAGTATGAGTATGTGAGTATATATAAATGTGTAATATATAATATGAGTAATATATATAAAATGATACATCCATTATATATATATAATATATATATTACACATTTATAATGAATGTATCCTTTTATATAACACAGAGGATTGGCTATAAGAATATGTAGGTAAATATTTAGTAGTGAAAAAAAAGGCAAGCCTCATTTTTAACTTGTAATTTGTATTATTAACACTTTCTCCATCACTTTAATTCTAAACAATCTAAGAAACAATAAATCAAGTCTTGATTTGTAGTGTGCCAATTTCTAAGATGTGAATGTTCACTGAGAATTTAACAATGTGGAGGTGGTGTGACAAAATTGGGACACTAATACACTGCTGGCGGAGTTGTGAATTAATCCAACCATTTTGGAGAGCAATTTGGTATTATAAACAAAGGGCTTTAAAAGAATGCCTGATCTTTGATCCAGCCATACCATTGCTGGGTTTGTACCCCCAAAAGATAAGCAAAAAGACTTGTACAAAAATATTTATAGCCTTGTTCTTTGTGGTGGCAAAAAAAATTGGAAAATGAGGGGGTTGAGGAATGGCTGAACAAATTGTGTTATCTGCTGGTGATGGAATATTATTGTGCTGAAAGGAATAATGAACTGGAGGAATTCCATGTGAACTGGAATGACCTCCAGGAATTGATGCAGAGTGAAAGGAGCAGAGCCAGGAGAACATTGTATACAGAGACGGATACACTGTGGTACAATCAAATGTAATAGACTTTTCTACTAGCAGCAATGCAATGATCCAGGACAATCCAGAGGAACTTAGGAGAAAGAGTGCTTTCCATGTCTGGAGAAAGAACTGTGGGAGCAGAAACATAGAAGAAACACATTTGATCAATCACGTGGTTCGATGGGAATATGATTGGGTTTTGATGTTAAAAGATCACTCTTTTGCAAATATGAATAATGATACATGTATAATCCAGTGGAATTTCTTGTCAGCTCTGGAAAGGGGAGGGAAGAGGGGAGGGAAAAATAATGAATCATGTAACCATGGAAAAATATTCTGAATAAATAAAAAGAAAAAAATTTAAAAAATGAAAATTTAACAATGGACTCCTAGCTGGCTCTAGCTGGCTTTGACACACCTCTGATTGGTTTTTTCCACAAATGCTCAAGCCAAATACATTATCCCCAGCAAATGAAACTCAATTATTCATTCTGAGTCCAGTTTTATTAGTAAGTTCCTATACAAAATGAATTTTCCTTTTAAATGGGAATTTTCATTAGTTGCCCCATAATCCTCTCACTGAAGTTGTAAATAGAACACACCATTGTATCAGAAGTCCTAAACAGAAGTTCTCCTCCATATGACCTCAAACTGATCAGCAAAATTCTGTCAGTTAGCCCCTTAGACATGTAGGGTGTCCACAAAGTCTTGGTGCAATTTTAAACTTTAAAGGATTAATTAATAAACTTTAATTGCTTAAAATTTTATTTTGGCTACATCCTACAGAGTATATTACTGAATCTTCACAGCAGCATCATAAGGCAAGTAGTGCATTTGTTATTATCTCCAAAATCTCCGTGAAAGAATTGAAGCTTTGAGGGGTTGACTTCCCCCTAGTTTTATAGTTGGTACATAGCAGAATCAAGATTTTGAATGCAGATATTCAGGCTAGTCCTTTTTTTTTTTTTTTAAATTATTTCATGCTACTTCTTTTAAATAATGAGAAAGGACAAACAATGAACTTATCTACCAGCTCAACTTTTCTTCAGCAGCCCTTTCTGCAGACAAGAGGTGAAATCTGACTGCTTTTGAAAAACAAAACACTTGAAAAACCACCCTTGGCAATATATATGATGACCATTAAGTAGCAGCAGTGAGCAACAGTATTCCCTCTACCCAGGGAGAATTGATTTACATATTCTAAAGAATGAAACTGTACAGATGGGGCAGGTTCATGAACCATTTTCCAAAGACTGATAGCTTTCAGGACAGTCAGACACAGTGACACCTTCCTGAACCCCATATTATTTCTTGATTTTTAGTCGACAAACCAGGCTGTTTCAGTAAATGACATTCAGGTTTGGAAACAGCAAATTTAGCTTTTTCCTGGAGGAAGAGAGCACTTCATGCTCCTCTTTTCATGGAGATTCAGAATGTCTTTTTAAATCATTCATTTTACATACTTTTTAATGGAGGATATAATGTACTAAAGTGCTGAATGCAATCATTACAGCTGTCAAATGGGTAGTCTGACACCATTTGATTTGTTTCTCTGTCCTTTGGGAAACATGTGAAAGGAGGAACTGGCCATTACTTTTCCCTGTAAGAATTAGCCAGATGGTGAAAACAAATCAAATGATGGCTTATCCTATGTTAACAGAAGTCCTCTTCCCTTTAGCTGATCAAATTGGGCAGGGAATTCTCTCATAAGAAAGTTTTTATGAATTCTTGTCATTCCTTTGTGTTTTATGTGATATCCCCAAAATCTAAGTTTAGCTTTCAACCACTTAAACTCCTTTTTTTTTTTTTTAAAAAGCACATAAGCATTTTTTAAATCACATGTTTTTTGAGTCAGAAGAACATGAGGGAAACATACTAGAGCTACTATGGTTTGGGATAGTGTTAAGTAAGGAGTATATTTAAGGAGACAAAGGAATTTTTAAGCAGCCCATGTATTGTTAGGCAAGCCACAATTTCAATTTAATAAACATTTAACTGCCTTCTATGAGCCAGGCACTGTGCTAAGTGTCATGGATACAAATAAGGAAAAGAAAGTTACAGCCTTCAAGAAGCTTATAATCTAATGGGGAAGACAAAACACACACACACACACACACACACACACACACACACAAAAGGGGTGAAATGTGGGTGTGGGGAAAGAATATCAGGAAGCATCTTGTTTGGAGGAGTTCAGACTAAGTAGAGTTGCAGATACAAAGTAGAGTGAGCTGTAAAGTCCAAGTCCTTGCCAGCTATCATGGATTAGATGTTAGAACTCTACCATCCAGACCTGCAATCAGAGGGGAGAGGAGATTGAGGCAGTTGTGAAGGTGTTGAGAATTCAGAGCTAAATAAAATTAAACAGCATGATAAGATTTCAGGTTGTCAAATTATCCCGAGGGGCATTTTATTCCTCAGAGTTCAGATCAATTCTAGCTGCTGACACAAAGTGGAATGACAAAGCTTACTTCACAGTGGGCTTTTTAAAAACTTTTTGTTTTAGAAGTCAATATGAAAAATATGTTTTTATTGTTGCCTAGTTATATCTGAGTCTTCATGACCCCATTTGGGGTTTTCTTGGCAAAAATAATGGAGGATTGGGGGCAGCTGGGTAGCTCAGTGGATTGAGAGCCAGGCCTAGAGACGGGAGGTCCTAGGTTCAAATCCGGCCTCAGACACTTCCCAGCTATATGACCCTGGGCAAGTCACTTGGCCTCCATTGCCTACCCTTACCACTCTTCCACCTATAAGTAAATACACAGAAGTTAAGGGTTTAAAATAAAAAGAAATAATGGAGGATTTGCCATTTCTTTTCTAGCTCATTTTACAAATGAGGAAACTGAGGCAAACAGGGTAAGTAATTTACCCAGGATCACACAGCTAGTAAGTGTCTGAGACTGAACTTGAACTCATGTCTTCCTGATTCTAGGCTAGTGCTCTATACACTGTGTTAGCCAGGTGTCCCTAAAATCATGAATCTCTCTTTTTTTTAAAGTCTATCTCTCCATCTTAAAAAGATAATTAAAGAGGTTTAGAGTCGGTGGATAACATTTATACTTCCAAAAAATAGGACAAAAGGAATTGCCAAAATAGCTCATTATATTTGCTGCCAAGCATTCCAATGATTGAACTGTTCCTACACTGTTCTGCTAAAACTATCCTGTTCAGTTAAATAGAATCATTTGTTCCTTCAAACTGTCAGATTAGTGTTAAACTGATGATCTCTTCTGGTCTTTTGTGACATTGACACTTTTTTAATGAGATTGCCCATTGCCTTGCTCTTGGATCATGGGCAATGGTCACAGTTATCAATAAAATCTTCTTTATGCATCTACCATCAGATTATGCTTTTGAACTGCATCTGGCATTAGTTATTTTGTCTTTTCTGTTCCCTTGACAATTGTTATGTTCTAGGTATGCCCAGTTTGAAGGACAGAAGTAATTCTCTTTCTAAATTAGCCTTCTGTTTAGGTAAAGTGAAGCAAAAGATTGAAGGATTTGTCAGAGTAGGACTGGTTGCAGCTAACTTCATACATTTTAACTTTAATATCTTAACTAGGTGAGAATACTTTTTGACCAATCAACCAAAAGACCTTAGGCTAGAGATTCTTAACTGGAGATCCATGAAATTTTTTTCTTTTATAAAATTATTTTGGTAACTGTATTTCAACCTAATGGGTTTCTTTGTGTTTTGATTTCTCTTTTTATATGTATACATACATATATATTAAAACATTCTGAGAAAGAGTTCATATGTTTATAAACTTTTTATTACTTGATTTCCCATTAGCAGTTCTTATTGGCTTCAATTCATAGATCATTTGTTCTTTCCCTAAACTTTATCTAGTTCTAATGAAACTCAATTCAACTAAACTCAACAAGCATTTAGTAAGTGTCTAGGCAGGTACTCTCCTAGGTTACTAGATGAAACTAATAGAGTCTTTGCCCTCAAGAAGCTTATGTTCTGTTGTCGGATCCTCTCCTAGGCTTTACAATATCAAGATGAATTAAAATAGGTCTTTGACATCAAGAAACTTATATTTTATTGGGAAGGGGAACAATTTGTATACAAATTAGTTAATACAAGTTATACACAAAATAAATACAAGTAAATGCTAGTACTGAACCAGTACCTTGTAATTTGGGACAGTGTAGATAATCAGTGTGGATAATTCATTCTTCAATCTTCATTTTTACCAAAATTATATGAAAAAAACACCTCAATTGTTTATAAATGGATATGAAGATTCTATAGAAAAATTGGAAACTCATCTGTGTTTTTATTCTCTAGGCTTGGGCTTTATTTGACTTTACATGTTTTCTCTCAGAATTTTGAGAGTTAAGCTAAATCAATTGTACAAAAAATTAAACCATTGCCCAATTGATAAATGGGCAAGGGACATGAATAGGCAGTTTTCAGATAAAGAAATCAATACTATCAATAAGCACATGAAAAAGTGTTCTAAATCTCCCATAATTAGAGAAATGCAAATCAAAACAACTCTGATGTACCACCTCACACCTAGAAGATTGGTCAGTATGATAATAAAGGAAAATAATAAATGTTGGAGGAGATGTGACAAAATTGTGACACTAATGAATTGCTGGTGGAGTTGTAAATTAATCCAAGAATTCTGGAAGTCAATTTGGAACTATGCCCAAAGGATTTTAAAAGATTACCTGTTCTTTGATCCAGCCATACCACTGCTGGGTTTGTACCCCAAAGAGATAATAAGGAAAAGGACTTATACAAAAATATTTATAGCCACGCTTTTTGTGGTGGCAAAAAATTGAAAAATGAGGGGATGTCCTTTGAATGGTGTCAAAAGCTATACAACATCTCCAGATAATCTGATAAGCACAGTTTAGTTGATAAGAAAGTAATGGAACATGGGAGCTCTTTCTGTTAGCTCATAGCTGCTTTTCCTTGATTGGCAGCATGGAGTTTTATTTATATAGATTTCAAGATTCATTTCACGCAAAAGAACCCTCAGAAACTTTGCAGTTGCATGGTCAAAAGGAAGTTACAGAATTACATCATCATTAGTATATGGTTTTGCAAAGCACAATAAAGTTATAGTTTTACAAAGAATTTTCTCATGAAGATAATGCTGGATGAGAAAGAAGTCCCAAGGCTGAGTCTTATACCTTAGTGGGAGGAAAAACACCTGCTGGATGAGTCTTGTCTAACTTTTTTCCAGTTTTGACCTTGACTATCTGAGAACACTTTTGAGCTTAATTTTCTGCATTTCTGTCTTAAAGAGAAACTGTAAACATCTTAACTTCTGGTTTACTCAGAGGCACTTTATAATACTTGAGGCTCTCTTCAAAACTAATTTAATATATTTTCAATAAGGAAGAGCCATCAAGAGGGGTTCAGATAAAAATATCTATTAGAGACTCTGTTTCTCTCAATGGCTTCCAACAGATTGGGGAATGACCAAACAAACTGTGGTATCTATGGAATACTATTGTGCTTAAAGAAATAATGAACTGGAGGAATTCCATGTGAACTGGAAAGACCTCCAGGAATTGATGCAGAGTGAAAGGTGCAGAATCAGGAGAACATTATAGACAGAGACTGATACACTGTGGTACAATCAAATATAATGGACTTCTCTACTAGCAGCAATGCAATGACCCAGGACAATTCAGAGGGACTTATGAGAAAGAATGCTATCTACACCAAGAGAAATAACTGTGGGATTAGAAACGCAGAAGAAAAACAAAAGATTGATCACATGGTTCAATGGGGATATAATTGGGGATGTAGACTTTAAATGATTATTCTATTAGAAATATTAATAATATGGAAATAGGTTTTTGAACAATGATACATATAAAACCCAGTGGAATTGCTCATTGGCTCCAGGAGAGGGAAGGTAGGAGGAGAGGGAAAGAACATGAATCATGAAAAAGTATTCTAAATTACTTAAATAAATAAATAAATAAAATATATTTGAGAGTTAAAGCATTGGTCATATCAGGATAATTTTTAAATTCTAAGATGCTACAACTATTGGCATGTTAACCATAAATGGAAAAACAATCTGATCCCCAAAGCTATGAAACCACATTAGAAGAATATAATGTGTCTCCACAGGAAAAGTCTAATGAATATATCCTTGCACGTGTTGGAAAGGCTGATGTAGGAAAGTAGAATTCTGGCCATGTTGGTCACTGACTGTCATTTCCCAGAATGGACCAATAAAAGAAAAGGCCTCTCTTGTCACATGCCAGACAGAGATAAGCTATTTTTCTAGGACCCAGTGAAAGGACTTACTATATCACCCAAGTATAATCTCTTAGGGCAATCTGTTCAAACAGATGCTCCAGATGCCATCACTTCTGCTACTACCAAAACAGCTTATCCATCCTACTTACTTCTGTTGGTCCAGGTGATTCTTGAATGATTTATCATGGAACACACACTGGATCCTTATGCGCTCAAATGAGAATCAATGTCAGATTTTACAAGATGGTAATGGATCTGATTATGTAAGGTCACTGACTGAAAAGGTAATAGCTGTTTTATAATGCTAGGGCTTCAGTGATGAAATCCCAATGTGTTTTGGAAACTCAGGCACACCTGGGAAGCTTAAAGGTTTGAAAAAAACTTAGATTTTCTTGAAATCTGTTGCTTTATTTAAAGTATAAGAACATTTCTAAAGATCAAGTCAAATTAATTAAGTATTTGTTAAGTGTTTACTATCAGTCAGGTACCAAATTACTGAAATACATGTTAGGGGGCTTCAGAGATATATAGAATAATTTTTAGATTTTCCTGATATCTCTTGCTTTATTTAGACCATCAAAAAGTTTTTGAAGATGAATTCGCAAATTAGGAAGCAAGGTGCAACTCGAGAGTGCCTTCATTTTACAGATAAGTTTACTGAGGCCTGGTGATATGAAAAGCCTTTTCAGAGATAACCCAGGAAATTAGTAACAGAGCCCAAATTATGTCCTGATCTCCTTGACCCCAGACCAGTACTCTCTAATGGTACTTTATCTTGATGAATACATGATTTTATTGGTTATGCCTTCTTATCTTGTCTAAAACATATATTTGTTCCCTTATATAGACTTCCAAAGGGAACTATCCAATGTTCTGGTTGTTATCATGCTCTGAAATACTGAAGAAGCTAGCCTCCACTAAAATCCAACTACAATGACTTACTGTGGTATGAAAGAAAATTTAAGTTCTCTATTCCTAGTGGAGTACAAGCTCTAAAAAGTCTTACTAAGCTGGAAGGTTTTGAGTATAGTTCTAGTAACCAACAAAACATTACATACCAGGCTACCTAGCAAAATATATAGAAATTCATCAACAGAAAATTGTCCACTTTGTGATTTTGTTTTTTATTCAGAAAAACACATAAAAGCCATCTTTTAAGGTGTGGTAGAGTTGTGATCTGGGGTCAGGGAAAAATTACCCATACCAATGAAATCATATATCTTTCAGAATGTTTGAAAGCAATCTTAGCTAAGCAATGGTGTCAGAAGATAATTTATAGAATGATTGAGAAGAGAGTGAGTGGTGAGGAAGTGGAGGTAATATCCTTTCTATCATGAAAGAGCAGTGTTGTGCAAGCCTTCCTTTCTACCTTTGAAAAGATAGTCCATTGCCCAATTTAAGAGTACAAGTTTAACCTTGTGGCTATAATGACAAAAAGAAAGGTCATTCCAACTCCTTGGACTCCTTTGAAGTAATAGCATCTGAAAGACTGAAAGATAGTGTCTTATTTATTCAGATTGCAAAGCCTCACATTTGGAAAAAGACAAGTTATTTAGCTTATGTTTTATTGTCTGCAATTTGAAGCTATTACAGAGATAGAAAATATGACTTGTGAGGTTTCACAGCATATGTAAAATCTGACCCATTTTTCAAATAATATTCACTTGTACGAGCACAGATTTTCTTTGCTTTATTTCCTTACTAGCTAACCTAATCCCAAGTATTTTATTTATTGAAATTCAGAGATATTTTTTCTAATCATTTATTTACAAATTTATAAAATTGCTAGACTTACTATGGCTTTTTCAATCAGTATTAGTTGCATATTGAATAGGTAGCCTGGACTAGAATGTAAGTGATGTATAAAGGGAGAGGTTTATTTATCTTTCTTGTTTTATGGAATCATCTTATCCAACTTGCATTAATGGGGAACCTAATCAAGTATATACTCCTGTAATTGCCTTGAAGTTATTTATATTCTGGGAAAGATTTCTACTATATAGTAAAATTCTGATAACAACTCTGAAGTTTCTACATTGGATTGATATGTTCTAGTAAGGTTAGTGTCAGAAATGGTAAAGCCAAAAAACTCATAATAATGGTGACTATTGTATGACTGGGTCAGATTGGCAATGATTGGTAATGGAGTCAGAGCCAAGGATGAAGCTGGATATTCTAGCAAGGGGGAGGGGTGTGAGTGAATAGAATTCTTTCTCCTCCCCCTCCTGAGGCAGTTACAGCAGAAGGAATAAGTTTTAATAGATTCCCCTTTTAGATCTGGAATGGAGGCTATTTAGACTTGGTTATCCTAGGACTAAACTAGTTGACAGATAGGAAATAATCCCATTGAGATTAGCAACTTCCATAGTTAGAAGATTATTTCCCAAAGCCTAAAGTAGATAAAGGCCCAAGATTTCTTCGAAACTGCAGACTTGCTCTCCAGACAACAGCTGTGTTCAGTGTTAGCCTGGATGAAGATTTGGCCTAGGTAATGTATAGAATTGGTGGGTAAGGTCTAAAATATAACTTCACACTGGCTCATAAACTTAACAAGGGAAGGGATTTATTAATTTCAGGAAAACAGGGGAAGGAGGGAAGTTTAGGATTAAGGGTAAATTTAGAAAGCAATCTAATGTCTTCAGGAAACTTGTTAGATATAGCATTCCCCAGAGAGGAATGCTTTTGAATAATGTGACTTCTAACTCCCTCACAAACTAACTTTTCTCTTAATCTAATGTTATCAAGTTTAAGATGATGAAGGTAATCTTGATCAGGTCTATTTAAATTAGAGATTAACTGAGATACTGCACCTGAAGTATTTTCTAGTGCACACAGCCTGGTTTAGTCTGTGTAAGGTAAACAGCAAAGTAGCACCCTGCTCTCTGAAGTCAGAGATGAGCTAACCAAAAGAGAAGCAAACCTCCCTCTCTCCTAGCTACCCTTGATCTCCCAAAGACTGAGTTTGCAAGCTGGGTGTCCTGGCTTTTTATACCCACATTCTTAACTGCTCCAACTGCTCCCTCTCCTGAAGTTCTTGGGGGGGGGGTACTGTGGAATTCTGTGAGGTGGTTTCACCCCACTTAATATTATGGATGTTACATTATATAATTATTTAAGTATTATAGAGTGATTTATAGGTATTGTTTTATTTTATCACAATTCTGGGGGGTAGGTACTATTATTATTTTCCATTTATAAATGCAGAAACTAAAGTATACTGATTTAAAGTGATTTGTCCTGGGTTTAGTAAGATTTAATAAGTCTCTGAGGCTAGGTCTGAAATCATGTCTTCTTAACTTCAAGTACCACTTAGCTGTCTGTACTTTTTAGCTAAGGTTTATGAGGAAAGCAAAGGACAATGAATGATCTTTTTTTTCCCTTCTTTTTTGAGCTGTATAGGGGAAAAGAAGAAAATGTAAAAAGGGATAGGATCGCTGCTCAGATTAGAGAGAGTGATGGCAACAAGACCATTTGGATTATAGACATAGTCCTGGAAAGGTCATCAAGAAGATGACAATGGAGAAGGGTTGCTGATAGTAAGGAGAAGATGAGGAAGAGGATATTGATTGATGACTTCCTCAAAAACTATAACTGTGGTCAGACTAATTTTGGAAGTCCACATGTTTTTTCTCTCTAAACTTCATGGGAGTACAGGCTAGTTTTTAAGGATATTCCTCTCAAGGAAAGGTCATCTAGTCTAACCTTTTAATTTTCCCTCCTAGGATATTGAGATCTATAGAGGTTAAATAGCTTGTTGTCCTAGATCATAAGCATTGTTTCAATGGCAGCATTTGAATTCAGGTCCTCTAAAACCAGAGACAATACTCTTTCCACCATATCCTCCTGCCTAATCATAATTGGCTAAATTCATATTTTACCTTTATATTCTTATGTAAGAAAATAATCTTTGTAATGGATAGAACAAAAATTGCTAAGAGAGAGTTGATGCCTAAGCTAAGGTGGTGAGAGAGTATATATCTACTCTGTATGAATTTATGTGACAAGGCCCATAGGAATTATATCTCAGGATACTGAATAAATTGGCAAATGTGGGAGCTAGGTCATTTAAAATATATATTTTTTAAAAGCTGGAAAAAGAGTGAGATGCCAGAGAATTGGATAAGGTCAAATGATGTTTTAATTTTCAAGAAAAGAAGATGAATGGAATCTGCAAACTAGAGCTCAATGAGCTTTGCTTCATCTCTTGGCAAAATCAGACAATATCTTTTGTAAAGGGTGTGTCCATGAAGAGTTTTTTTTCGGAATGAGTAGTTCAGAGGGAGGGATTTTTTTTTCTTTCATGAAAAACAGATCTCTCTAGATATTTCCATAGTTATGAGATGATTGATAATGGGTTTCCTAGACAATACTAAGTTCCTGGACTTGGTCTCTGGGAGGAAATTAGAGAAATTTACCCTGGATGACACTGATCTCCTATACCCAGTCTTTGGGAGAGATGAGGAGTTCTTCTTGTATTCTCCAATGAAGTCCTTTGGAGAGAAGAGAAATAAACACTGGGACCAGAAGCCAAAAGAACAAAAAGACACTGTCATAATGTGAAAAAAGCAAACCTATGGTGTCCTTTCTACTGATACCATGAGCTATGTAACTGTGCTGATATGAGGAATAAGGCTTACCTCACTAGCTATTTCAAGTGCCAAGATACTCCTTTTTAGATGATCCTGAAACCATAGGGAAGCATTTTAAAATCTGGAGGCCTATATCTTTCCCTAGGGGAAAACAGAGCTCATTAGAGATGGAAGGAACATTGTTTTGATAACTTATGGGCTCCTATGAGTTCTTTGTGCTTTGCTGAGCCCTTTTTATGGAGTGAAATAAAGGCCACACCATATCTGAAATATATTGTTAGCATGAGTAGTCAGATGGGAATTAAGGGTCGTTTCTTGTTCTTTCTTTAAAGACCTAGACATTAGTTATACTTTAATGTTACCAGGAAAAATCCTGAGGAGGGCAAAATCTAAGGCCTCCAGGAAAATTCTTGTTTAAATGTGAACTGAAGAAAGATTTGTGAGAAGTTGGTCTATCTAAATCCATGCTTGGGACTCTGGATCTTAGCCATAGCCAGGTCAAGGTATTTAAGACTTTGCCTCAAGACCTGGCTTTGGGGTAGAGGAAAATATACTCTTTCTCTTGTGGGCCATAAATTACCAACCTAGTGAATCACAATCCTCCATTGGCTAATATTCCTGTGGAGGCTGGATTATGGGGAGAGTGATGCAGCTCAAGGAGAAGACAAGGGAGCAGAGTTGCTGGTAGTAAGGAGAGGATGAGGAGGAAGGTATCCATGACTTTCCCCAAAGACTATAACTGTGGTCATATTAATTTTGGAGGTCTACTTGTTTTTTCTTTCTAAACTTCATGTGGGGTACAGGGGGTTTTTAAGGATATTCTTTCCAGTGTCCAAGCACCAACAACTAAATTTGCCTCAGGTGCTAGAATTTTTATTCATGACTCTTCTGGGGCATAATTCATCTTTCCTGCAAGAGAATGCATATAGTAACTCACCATTGAAAAAGAAATCTTTTTTCCTCTCCCTAGGATATCTATCACTCTGCTTTTTCTCTCAGCTGCTAGCATCTCTTAGTCTACTTGGTCCTACTCTCCCTTGGTATCACATGATTCTCCTTTCAGGAATTCACTGACCATTCTCCCACTGCTTTTGAACAGATGTCATTTCTGGGGTTGAGCAAATGCTCTGTAGATTGCTATTTGGACAAGTGGACTTTTCCTTTCTTGGGACCCAACTCTAATCTCTGGTGTCAGATCTCAATCTATGTTATGTTCTCCCTGTCTTTCTGGCTTCTACATGATTTGTGTACTCCTTTTTAAAGTCCTGGTTTCAATGGTACAGCTCAGTATCCAGTAGTTCTGTCTCAATCCGTTCTTGAAAGCTATGATTCAATCAATCAACCTCATAGTACCAATGGGTGAACAACTTAGACTAACCATACTCTGGACTTCATCAAATATCTCAATATAATGCTAAAGGAGTCATCTATATGTTCAATGGAGAAATATCTTCAAAGACAGAAAAGAGCTTTATTCTTTAAGTAATTAATCCCTACTAATCCACTTTTAGTTGTATTCTTTACATATGATTAAAATAATAGAGTAAACATCTCATAAAGGAAGTAGTGATCATAAAGAACCAGTATGATTTCAACAAGTTCACACTAGTATAATTCTCTCTTAAAGGGCTACTATACAAACTATCTCATGGTATTAGAAAATATAGAGAGATATACAGTCATTTGGAAATCATTTTTCATTACAAGTCCCATAATTGTTTAATAAGAAGCCCATCTAATAGTTTAGATGATAAGCATTTATCTTCTAATTGTATTTTCTTATATGTATATTTAGGCAAATTTTTCAATGATGATAGATTTCCTTTAGGAAGTTCTACAATGTTCCCAATATATTAACATTCTCTACAAATAGGTGCAGCTGGTGGAAATTGCCACATAAACAAGACACTTTTTTTTTCATTTGGGCTCTATATTGGACAGCCTCTATGACCATGACAAACATTATAGTACCCATATATCTCCCTACTTTATGCTTCTTTTGATACTAACCACCAGAAAATGCTAGACTAAGTTATCTGTTAAATCTCTCAAGGAATATTAAATAATTTAAGGAGAGATTTTTAAGGAGAGATACCTTATTAGAAGGAACTCTTTCAAGCAGTATTTGAATTTTTTAATAGTTAAATTTAATATTTGCTATTTTTGACATTTTTAACAATTGGTTGATTGTAATGATATGAGTAATTGTAATTCTATGATCTACTTGAAGAATATAGTTTGTTGAAGATTGCCTCTTTGCTTTTCATACCTTCAGCCAGAATTCCTTCAGTGCATATAGAGATTATTATTATTATAAAATTTTTGTATAAATGGGAAGTAGTGATATGATTCATTAGATATTGATATTTTCAAGGTTACTCTTTTTGGTCTGAAGATTTTTCTCCTATACCTGTGCTATACTGTCCTTTTTTTTTAAAGCTACTTTAAGAATCAAACCTTAAACATTCCCTCCCCAAATTGTATCACCTTTAGTACAGACCTCCTTTGTTAGTATTTTGCCTAATCTAGCTACTTTCTTCATTTTGTAATCTTAAATATTGTTACCATTTCCTCCAAGTATCACCTTGGGGATTGTGATGTTAGAATCCAATTGTGGTAGCTTTTCTGTTTCTGAAGGCAAAAAGAGACTGTTATAAAAATCTTTACAGATTGTTTTCTACTTTGCATCCATTTAATGCCTTCCACTTTTATCGTTATATGTCCTTAGGATGACTTTGGTTAGTTGTTTTTTTATTTTGAATATTTTCCCATAGTTACATGTTTCATGTTCTTTCCCTCTCCCCTAAGCCCCTCAACCCCCCTTAGCCAATGCACAATTCCACTGTTTTTTTTTTTAAGCTGGGATTCTTGACAAACTCTCTTTAAAATTATTTTTACATATGCTGACTTCTGTTTTATTAGGCAATTCTACTTATAATCTTCCCTGATTATCCTTTATAGGATTAAAAATTATTGTTGTCATTTTACTCATATTACATTAATTTCCAAATGGATCCTTCCTCTCTTTACTACCCAGTGACAATTTTTATATAACAAAATCTAAAAAATTAAAATAATAATGAGGTCACATTAGCAAACTAAGCAACACATTACCTGTGTTGATAATACATACAATATTCCACATCCATTGTCAGCTGTCTCCTCAGTAAAGGGAGGGAAATGCATTTTTTCAACTCATCTTTAGATTCATTCTTGGTAATTATTATTAAGCATTGTTCAGTTTAATTTTATTATTCTTTCCATTTATATTGTTGTTTTCATTGCATGTAGTCTCCCTAGTTCTGATTACTTTGCTCTGAATCAGTTGTGTATACGTGTACATTTTCATATTTTTCTTTTTTTTATATTTGCTGTTTCTTACAGAAGAGAGTAATAGGCATACATTTATGTACCACAATTTATTTGGTCATTTCCTAAATGATGGACTCACACTTTATTAACAGTTCTTTGTTAAGACAAGAAAAGCTATAATGAATATTTTGCTATATATTTCACTCCCAGGATGTTAATAGGGATAAATGTAACATTTTACACTCAAATATAAAAAAATCAATTTCACAAATACAACATAGGGTAAGGTGTTACCAGGCAACAAGATTTCATGTGAAAAAGGTCTGAGGGTTTTAGTGAACTGCAAATTCAATATGTGTTAACAATGAGAAATGGCAGCCCCAAATGTGACTGGGGATGTTTATTCTTGAGAAGCAAATATCTAAAGTAGGATATGATAGCTGTCTTTTAGTACTGGAAGAACTGTCATGTGAAATGAGTTGCCTGGAAATCTTGTCTATCAGTATGTTTATCTGGGATAGACAATATACCTGTATAACTTGTGTCCAGAACCTCCTCTTATAGAAGTAGTAGAATTGGCTAGATTGCTTTCAGGAAATTGCAGAGCTCTTTGCTGACCCCTAACTTTCCATGAAAGCAAATATCCACTTAGGACAGTAAGACATTGACTACAACTATCTTCAAAGAACTTTTTAAAAATGAGTAATACAGAGAAGAATGAGAGGTACATGGTAGATGTGAGCAGATGACAATATATAATGAATGAGGTACTCAAGGTACTCAAGGAAGAAAAAGAGTAAAAGATACCATCAAGGTACTGAATAATAGAGAAAATGGACTGATCGCATGGGAGAAAAAGAGATGACAGGTAGATACCTGGGATGCTCCCGTTGGTGCCTTTATGATTTTAGAGGGTAAAGAAGAATGTGTTTAGTATAATGGATGGGACCTTTGTGGTGAATTTATAGAAGGATATGGATGAGAGTTGCACAGGATAGGCAGGTATAGATGAGCTATGATATACATTGTTGGAAGAACTTCAAGATTGATCAAATTATAGATTAATCTCTGGGCTCCACTGAGACAATCATCTCTATCTGAATTTTTTCTTAATCTTACCTAAATCTAGGCCTAACTCACCTTTGGGACATTTCCATAACATAACATCTTTATTCCTTCTACTTGCTTCCCACCTCCCCTTTATGTATTGTATGCTTCCATTAGAATGTAAATACCTTGAGGGGCACAGATTTGTTCTGCTGGCTTGTACTTGAATCCCTACCTGGCAAATAGTACTTACAGCTTCTCTTCCCTTCTCTCTCTCTCTCTCTCTCTCTCTCTCTCTCTCTCTCTCTCTCTC
>NC_058133.1:449335820-449365468 GCF_016433145.1 Gracilinanus agilis
CTCTCTCTCTCTCTCTCTCTCTCTCTCTCTCTCTCTCTCTCTCTCTCTCTCTCTCTCTCTCTCCCTCTCCCTCTCTCCCTCTTTCCCTTTCATTCTACCTTCTCCTTCCTTCTCTTTCTCTCCCTCCTTTCTTCCTTCTCTTAGTCTCCTGTTTCCCTCCTCTCCCTCCCTTTCTTTTTCTCCCTTCCTTTTCTCTTTCTGTCCCTCTTTTCCCTCTATTTCCCTCTTCTTTTTCTTTTTGTTCCTCTTTGTGTCTTCCTATGTCACTCTCAGTCTCTATTTCTATCTCTGTCTTTCATCATGATAGGCTATAAGTATTGGACTTTTCTGCTTCTCCCCTTAAAATGGAAGAAGGAGCAATATATAGATTTTACATATCACCAAATCTCGCCATTGCTATCTCTATGCCATTTTTCAAATGTCCCTTCTTTCTATTCACATAGCCACTACCCTGCCTTTCATCAGCTCTTGCCTGGCCTATTATAGTAGCCTTCTAATTAGTCCACTTGACTCAAATTTCTCCCTATTACAATCTATCCTCCACTCAGTTCCCAAAACGAGTTCTCTAAAGTGTAGATCTGACTGCATTATTTCTATTTTTCAATAATCTCTAGTTGTTTTCTGTTACTTTCAGGTTAAACTATATGTCCTTATTTCAAATTCTTCACAACTCAATCCTTACCTACTTTTTCAATCTTCTGACTTTATTCCCCTACACACAATGTATTCTATGATGAGGACATGATCTCTGGCCTAAGAGACAAGGCAGAAATGAAATTGCAGAGGGTCAGACATAAGGAAAAACTTCTAAACAGTTTTTCTAAAGTGGAAAAGACTTTTTCAGTAAGTAATATTTCTTATTCTTTGACATCTAGGGGAGGTTTGGGACAACTTGCTGGGAATATTGTTGTGGAGATTTTTATTGAGTTGTGTCAGATTGAGCTTCAGAAGCTCCTCACTCTGACTGTCTCTGATTCTTTGACTTTCTTGAATCTTTAATACCATTGTAATAATAAACAAAGCTAGTACCCAAATGTTATGAAAGCATGTCAGAGAGAGAAAGTCTATATGGCGAGACTCTCTTCTAGCTCTCCCCTCACGCCACATATATACTCTGGGAGATTTCAAGGGGTTTTACCTCAAAACTGGGTGACCTGGATGGTCTTGCTGCCCCACAGGAATTGGTGGGCGAGCCTTCTCTGTAAGATGAGGTATTGGGTACCCCAATCCAATTCACACAAGCCTCCCCCCAGGTCAGCCAACTTCACAGTGGGTGGTCTGGCTTCAAGATGGAGGCAGCCAGACCAAGCTGTGATTCCCCTCCCCCTTGTTGTCTCTCAGGCACTCTGGAACACTATCTGACTAATGAATGTCTTTTATTAATCACAATTCAGGGATTGCAAAAAGGGATGAAGGGCAGAGGGATTTTGGGGTGCCTTCTTCTCTATTTCTATGAGGTCCATCCCTTGGGTGGGAACCTCTGGGGTTCCCACTCCTAAGCGTCTCCCCTTACCTCTTCTCATTCAGTGTCTATTTCTATATCCTATTTCTATCCTTTCTATAATTGCAAGACAAACTGGAAAGGGTCTCTCAGCAAGGTTAGGTAATGAGAAAAGGAGCCCAATAGATTGCTTCCAAAATGGAGTCCAAACACTTAGCTCACTCTATGATTGAAGTCTTCCTGGGTGAAAAACGATGAAATCTTTGACCAGGGAATCAGGGTTTCAATGTCCAAATAAAGATCCTCAGGAAGCCCTCAAGACTGGATCAGAGCTGGGATGTCCACCTCCTCCCTCTCTCTGTCCCCCACCTGAAGTCCCTCCTTCTCCTTCCTCCTCTGGAGCATTACCCAGGATTCCCTCTGGTGTTAACTGTCACCAACTGTCACAACCATCACTCACTCCTCTGGCTCCTTCTGTCCCCTCCCCTTGCACAAATTCCATCCTTACACCATCAGTAGTAGACCTGGACTTTAGTAGCTCTAAGCAAGTTTGGCTGCTTAGGGTAGTCAATGGTATCTTGAAGATGCTTCATATGAGTTAACCAGTCCTGACTGATAGATCACAGTCCTGCAGTGATCATTTTCTTATCAGCTGTGGATAATAAAAAAAAATGGAAATGGCACTCTTTATACAGCAATGCTTGAAAGATAAAAATGTAGATATTCTTGGTCTTTATGGTAAGTCAAACTTAGGAAGAAACTTCACCAAATGTTAGAGAAAGTTCAGATATGTTAATAATTCTCCTCTTACTTTAACAAAGGGAAATATCAATGGAACAGACTTATTTGGGGCTTTGTTACCATCACTGATACATCAATGCTGGGAGGCAAGGAATGAGATACTATTATTCCTATTTTTAGGTCAGGAAACTGAGATGTAGCAGAGTTAGATGACTTTCTTAGAGTCAGGTGACTAGTGATTTTCAGTCAGGAATCAAACTTGGGTTTTCTTATTCTCCCATCAATCTGTATTCTTGTTCTTTCCTAGTGCAGGTAGCTTCTCGGGGGAGAAGTCATTGCCTCCACCTTGGAACTTCCTCAAAAGGTTCACAACACTCAGTGAATTGACAAGAAATTTGATGGAAATTGAAAACCTATAAAAATGAGTCTTCTGGGATTACAATGATGATAGTGATGAGGACGACAATTATTGTAGTAATTCAGTATTGATAGTAGTAAGTCATTAACATGTTTAATTCATTAATTTAAAAAGTAATGTAATGCAGTGGATAGAAAGTTGATTGGAAGTCAGGAAGGCTAGAGTTCAAGTCTATTTTCTGATACATATTGGGTACAAGACCCAATGTGAATTACTGAACTTCCCAATGCCCCAAGTTCCTCTCTCTAAGATAATAAACTGCAGAATAGATACTGATAGAGGGAGTTTCCTCATGGGGTGTTCGCTATGCCAATAAAATTGCAAGTCAAGTGAAAAAACAATTATATAGTAAAACATTTTTGTTGTTCAGTCATGTCCAATTCTTTGTGATCCCACTTGAGGTTTCCATGGCAAATATACTGGCATGGTTTGTCATTTCCTTCTCCAGTACATTTTATAGAGGAGGAAGATGAGGCAAACATGACTTGCCCAGGATCACTCAGCCAATAAGTGTATAAGGCCAGATTTGAACTCAGGAAGATGAATGTTCAAGTTTTTACAATTATCTCATTTGATCGTCATAATACTACTATTGTCCTAATTTTACAGATGAGGAAACTGAGGCAAATAGTCATTAAATAACTTGCTCAGGGTCATAAAACAAGTTTTGGAATCTCTCTCAGCTTTTCCTGACCTTGTATTCCATCCACTAGCTTTCCCTAATAACTTTACTTTGTCTAATGTATTTTTTTTAAAAACTTTTTTCTTACATCATAAACATTTATGAATTGTCCTTGTTTTGTGAGATTTCCAAGGAAAACAGGTAAATAAAACCAATAATAGAGTATAACACTTTAAGATGTGCAACATAAGTTAGGAAATTCAAATAGTATTCTCTATTTTATGCATAAGAAAACAATTTCAGTGAAGCTGAATGACTTGTTCTTTTTCACACAGTTGTTAGGTTCAACCAGTGCAAGAAGAAGAAGAAGAAATAGAAGAAGAGGAGGAGAAGAAGAAGCAGGAGGAGGAGGAAGAAGAAGAAGAAGATGATGATGATATCCGGTGATCCCTAGAGTAAGTGAGGAAGGAATTTCACTCAATCACAATGAACATAATTTTTTTTTTATTTCGGGGGTGATCACTTCAGTTTAGACCAGTGGTTCCCAAACTTTTTTGACCTACTGCCCCCTTTCCAGAAAAAATATTACTTAGTGCCCCCTGGAAATTATGAAACTATTTATTGAACTCAGAATAGAATGTAATACAAAAAAATTGTGGCCATCACCGCCTCTCTGGATTGCTGCAGCACCCACCAGGGGGCAGTGGCGCCCACTTTGGGAATCACTGGTTTAGACAGTTGTGAGAACCTTTTCTGAAAAAAAATAATTTCTGAAAGACTTATTAAAAGGCTTGTTCTGACTCAGATCCATGTCAATAGCTAAAAGCCAGGGAAAGAGCACGAGCTTCATATTGTTCAATGATTTCAAAGGTAGATGCTGTATTAACCCTAATGGATGAAGTTTGAGGACCTATAAAAGAAATCTTTAGCACTTCTCCATTACACATGCATGACTATTGAAAGAAGTTCTCTGTTTCCTGAATTCTTGACTATTGACTGTTGCAGAAGCTGTTGCAGCCTTGGAGTCCTCATAAAACAAAAGTTAACATTATTTTTGTTCCATTAAGTTGGCAGATACTACACAAATTATAAAAACAGTTTGCTTGTTGACTATGGGAGGGGGGGAAAGGAGGGGAGGGAAAGAACATGAATCATGTAATCATGGAAAAAAATATTCTAAATTAATTAATCAAATAAATAAAATTTAAAAAATAATAAAAACAGTAGATGGCAATATGTTATCAAATTACTTTGCAATTCTGTGATAGGGAAAAAAGTTTGATGAGAAGTAGAGTAATATTCCAAATAGAAGTCTGATTTTTACTTCTTTTGTACTCTAATAACATTCTATGCTATAAGAACAGAAGAGGTTAATGTCAAGGGAAGAACTGAGGAAGAGGAGGGACCACTATTGCAGAAGGACTAATGTTGCTGCTTCTTGAACCTGAGTGATGTCAAATTTTGACAAAGGGCAAAAGAGAATTGGCCTGGTGGGAAGCTGAGTGCCTCAGTCAATTGAGAACCAGGCTTAGAGATGAGAGGTCCTGGATTTAAATCTGGCCTCAGATATTACTTAGCTGTGTGGCCCTGGGCCAGTCACTTAACCCCCATTGCCTAGTCCTTACCACTCTTCTGCCTTGGAACCAATATATTGTATTGATTCCAAGATGGAAGGTAGGGACTTAAAAAAAAAAAAAAGATAGAATTGACCTAGATGGTAGGAAAACTAGGTTCTAGTTTCTGATTGGAAAATATCTTGGATCTTTGTTTATTCCTTTATAAAATAAGGACATAGGAGAACATAGTCTTTAGGGACCCTTGCAAATCTAAGAATGTGAAACTATGAGATAAGGGCTACATTGGTTTGTTCCAGGTTCAAAAATTCCTAGTTACAGTCCTTTTTCATACTGAATCCTGGAGAAATGTCAATAAATCTACTATGAAATGTAAGCGTCTTGAGGGCAGGGATAGTTTCATTTTTGTCTATATGCTTTGTTTCTCTCATATTTAATATATGTTTGATAAATTATTAAATTGGATTAATGTCAAACTGGGCATTGTAGAATGGTTTATGATGCTTGCATTGTAGGCCAGTGTCAGCATACTCACCCTCGAGACTAATTTGTTTTATCAGGCTTTTAATTTGTAGATTTACATTTTTAGAGTTTATAGATTAAATTATAATATCTATTTCTAGACAGCTTCTGCATATTGAAGTGGTATTCTTTTATCTTTAAAAAGCTTAAGGACAAAGAATAAACATCCATCTTTAGTTATAATTTAAGGGTCTTTGCTAATTATGGATAAATCTTTTGAGAAACGTTTGGGATATCTGAATCAGATTTAGTGGAACACTGTAGGATATCCTAGGCAGACACTGACAGCTGGTTTTCTAGTTATATAGTCAGCTTACTTGAATTATTGTCTTCAAAATGCAATGCAGATTTAATCCACATCTTATCCAGTTAACAGTTGTTTTTTCTTATTGTCTTCCCAAATCTTAAGGTAGAGCCTGTAGAGAAAGACTAATTAGCTAGTAAAGAATATAATCTTGCAGTCCATTGAAATTTAGTGGCGTTATTAAAGGACTTCTGAATCTTTTCTTTCTCCTGGTCCCTGTCTCTTACGTTTATTTCTAGCTAAATTTATTTAGGGGTTGTGGATAAAATTTATTTTCAATGAAACACAGGGAGAGGAGGAAGGATCAGTAAATCTCCCCAAAGTTTTTCCTCCAAATTTTAAATAGTAAATTGGATTTTGGAAGAGACAGGATTTTGTGGAGGGTGGGGGGCGGGATTACAAAAGGGGAAAGGGAAGAAAACAAGCATTTATATAATGTTCAGTAGCTGCCAGGCATTGTACTAATGTCTTTACAAATATTATCTCATTTAAAAAAGCAGTAGGCAATCTTTTTTTTTTTTCCCAAGGAAGGAAGTCTTCCTTATTTCTCATTTAATGAGTCCTAAACTAGAATGCTGTACTAGAAAAAAAAAAAAAACCTTCACAGGTATGCAAAGTTCATACAAGCCAAAGGCATTTTGTTCTCAAGAAGACACCCATGTTTGTTTCTTTTTCTCTATTTTGAACCAATGTTATGATCTTTTCTTTAGAAATTTTGAAATGATCATGTGATGGGTTGGGATTTTTTTTTAGCTTTGAAAGTTGTATATTAAGTTTACTCTATATTTAAAAGAAAGGTAAACTCTCTATATGTATATACATAACTTACATAAATAAATAATATTACACATAGTATTTATGTAGCATTTTAAAGTTTGCAAAATGTTTTACGTATTTTATCTTATTTGATTCTCATAACAACCCTGTGAAGTGAGTTATTATTTATTATTAGTATTATCTCTGCTTTAAAGAAGTAGAAACTGAGATGGAGAGAGATTATTAACTTGTCCAAGGTCATATAGTTAGGAAGTTTCTGAGATAGAACTCAAACTTGTCTTTTGAATCCAAGTCCAGTATTCCAACTATTGTGCTACCTAAATCTACAGTATCATATATAAACCTCTTATTTAGTTATATACTATATTTGTAGAAATGCTTGCTTTATGTGGCATTAATTAAATTGACTATAAAATACAATTTTAAATTAAAAATTATATTATCCCTATTTATTAGAATTAGTTCCAATGGGTCTTCAAAATTCTGTTCTTCAGAATTGTCCATCTCTCCTGGGCTAGTTTATTTTGGGGATTTTAATCCCCAGAATTCTCCTTCCTTCTATAGATTGGAATATTTTTGAGAAATTCATGTTTTTGTGCTATACCACTTGATAGGAGGAGAATAGAACTTAAGTTCAAATTATCTTTGTCAAACTTTAAATATATATGTATAAAATGGGGAGTTTGATTACATGTAATCAAACTCCCCATTTTATACAATAGGAAACTAAGTTCCATGAAAGGATGAGTTGGCAAGGTGACTTGGGTAATAAGCAGTATAGTTAGGATCATACCCCTCCAACTTTAGAGCTAGTGCTTTAAATTTAAAAACAAAAACAAAAAAAACTATACCTGGCTTCTGCCTAAAAGATAGTAAGGTCAAAAGAAAGTCTATGGAAGAAAAATGACCCAGTTAGATGGTAGAGTGGATAGAGTATTAGAGTTGCAGTCAGGAAGATGTAATTCAAATCCAGTTGTAGATACTCATAAGGTTTATGATCCTGTGTAACTCACTTCACCTTTCTGAGCCTTAATTTTCTCCTCTGAAAAATGAGGATGATAAGTAGTAACTGACTTACAGTTGTTATGAGAATCAAATGAAATAACATGTATAGAGCACTTTGCAAATCTTAAAGCACTATAGAAATGTCAGTCATTATCATTTAAGATGGTAAGTATATCTACTCATTAATAACTCAGGTATTAGTCAAATACTTCAGAGAATTTAAGGACTCCTATTATGAATGTAAAAAAAAAACCAATTCTCTTTTTAAATGTTTGATTTATTTAAATTAACAGAAATCTATTTTTTTCTTCTTCCAAGTCACCCATTTGGGTGAAAAAATTCTCTGTAACAAATATGTATAATCAAGCAAAATAAACTTCCTCATTGGCTCTGTTAAAAAATGCCTCATTTTGCACTCAGAATTTATTATTTCTCTTTCAGGAAGTAGATAACATGTTTCATCATAGATGCTTTGGATCATGGCTACTCAGTGCATTGACATAATTTCTTATAACTTTCCAGCAATCTTTTATGGTGTTATTGTTTGTTTGTTTGTTTTTTCTATTGATTTTGTTAATTTCATTCTTCAATTATTGTTCAGTAGTTTGTGTTGTTTTCAGCTCGTCATGACTCTGGCGTTTTCTTTGCAAAGGTACTGGAGTTGTTTAACATTTCCTTTTTCCAGCTCATTTTACAAATGAAGAGACTAAGGCATACAGGGGTAAGTGACTTGCCCAGGGTCACATAACTAATAAGTATCTGAGGCTGGATTTGAGCTCAGGAAAATGAATCTTTCTGACTTCAGTTCTGATGCTCTATCTACTGCACTACTTAGATGACCCTCTTTGACTTTTACAGTTTTTCAAAATGGTTTTGATAATTCTGTTTTAAAGTATAAATGAAAATCATCTTTTCTGGTTCTGCTCATTTCACTTTATATCAGTTCATACAAGTCTTTCTATGTCCTTTCTAAAGAATTTATTTCCTCATTTCTTATGGCATAATGCTGTTTCATTACATTCTTACAGCACAATTTGTTTAGGCATTCCCCAATGCGTGGGCAACCTCATAGTTTACATTTTTGCCACCACCAAAAGATATGCTATAGCTATGTTGTTCATATAGGAAATTTTCTTTCTTTCATCTCTCTCAGGGTCAAAGGGGATGGATGGTTTAGTAACTTTTCCTGTATAATTCCAAGTTGCTTTACAGAAGGGTTGTACCTCTTCACAGGTCTATCAATAGGGCATAAGTAGATCTTCCTAGCTCTTCAAACATTTTTTTTCTTTTTGTTTTCCATCTTTACCAATCTAAGATTTACCTTAATTTGCATTTCTCTAATTATTACTGATTCAGAGGATTTTTTTTTCATATGGCTATACATAATCTGGATTTCCTACCTTGAGAACTGCTTGTTTATATTCTTAGATCATTTATCAGTTGAATGGCTCTTATTCTTAAAAGTTTGACCTTGTGTGGTCATGAATTTTTCTTCAGTCTAAAGAACTTTTAAGTAATTTTTGCATGTTTCTCTAATATATTTATGATGTTACTTTTATATCTAGGTCAGCTATCTATTTTGAGCTTATCTTGGTATAGTATGAATTGTTAGTCTAAATCTAATGTCTTCACTACTGGTATACATTTTTCTTGGAAGTTTTTTTTCTCGTCAAATAGTGAATTTTTATGCTCATATTTGGGTATAGTTGTTATGACAAAGCTTGTCTGTTTGTCTGCTTTCATATATTATCTATTTCACTGGTTAATCTCCTTGTTTTCTCACTAGTGCCAAATTGTTTTGAGAATTACTGTTTTGAATGATAGTTTGAGTTCTGGTACTATTACATCCATTGTATTTCCCATTAAAAAATAATTTCCCTTTAGATGTGTGACATTTTTTGCCTCTATACATAAATTTTAATACTCTATAATCTATTGGTCATCTGATTTGTATGGCATTAAATAAGTAAATTAATTGAGGTAGCATTGTTGTTTTTATTATATTGTCTTGTTCTACTATAAATAACCAATATGGCTACAATTAATTCCATCTTTAATTCTGTAAACAAATAGTTGTAGTTGTATTTATTGTGTCTTGGTTAGTACAAACCCAAGTATTTTATATTTTCTGTAGTTATTTTAAATGAAATTTTTCTTTCTATCCCTCCCTACTGTGTTTTATTGGTATTTTATAGAAATGCTGATGATTTGTGTGGATTTATTTTATATCCTGCAACTTTACTGAAGATATTGTTTCAATTTTTTAGTTTACTCTCTAGGGTTCTTTGACATCATATCAATTTCAAAAAGTGGCAATTTTGCTTCCTCTTTACTTATAGTTAATCCTTCAATTTATTTTCTTGTCTTATTGCTCCAGCATAGCCATTATTTCTTATAAAATGTTAAAAAGAAGTGATGAAAATTGATATTCTTGTATCATCCTTTCCTGATTTCCTTTTCCTGAAAGGATTCTAGTTTATCAAATTTTATTGGACAGGATTTTAGTTTACATATGATGGTAGTTCTTACTTTTAGATATATATTATTTATTGCTTTAGGGGAAAATTTCCTCAGAATTTTTGTTTTTTAGAACAGAAATGAGTATTGCATTTTGTGAAAAAAAAAAAACCACCTTTTTTTATATTCATTGATGCATGTTGCCTTAACTTGAAAAATAACAATGAATACAGAAGAAAGAGGAGGTGCCCCTAAGGTAATGGTACAGTGGGGTAAGAGGGACAGGCTAAAGAAAGCTTGGGAAGTCCAGAGTAGAATGAAGGCATAACTATACTGGCGACTTTTCTTAAAATGGAAGTTCTTAGAGGAACCAGCCAATTAGAGGAAAAAATGTATTTCCAGTGTGAGAAGATAAGAGGTGATACGAATTTGAAGGGTGAGGAGATAGCTATGGCATAAGAGAGAGAGTTTGGAGCATCAGCAGGGAAGGCCATAATGATATGATTTTTTTTGTTAATTAATATGGTTAACTAAGTTTGTCATTTTCCTAATAATCAAACATATATTTCTGGCCAACTAAATGATCTATCTGATCCTGAATCTGCTGTAGAATAGTAGATGTTTGTTGTGTCCACATTTAAATAAGTGGGAAGTAAGTGGAATGGTGCCACCCTTAAGTAATTTAAACCTAAGACTTTAGGGGTTTGAAAGTAAAAATGTTCTCTGAAGGGCAATCACTATATTCAGGAATACTTGCCTAGTTATGGATTACTTTCCTGTCTAGATTGTAGAATCCTTTACCTGGCCAATATTCCCCCTTCTCCATAATTAACCCATTTGGAGATATTTTGAGCCTCAGGTGAAAGAAACTCCATGGACTTAATTTTTTTTTCTACCTCCCCTCCTCTCCCTGCTTTTACAGAAGATGAAAAAGACATTAAGCAATAGTAGAAAGATCTAGAATGTTTGAAGTTGTTCCATTTGGAGAGCAGCGATTCATACTTTTTTCATACTCAGAGTGCTTCTTGAGATTTTTCTCATGTTCAGTGAGCAAAAGAATCCTGCCTCCATCAGAATTCCATTATCTCCTGCCACAGGCAGTGAGCTGTCTAGGAATGATGCCACAAATTAAGACTATCACTGAATTGCCTAAAAGTGATTGTCTCATGGTTCTCAACTAGTTAGTGGCATTAAGAGAAAGAAATAGGTGATGGGAAAACTTCTTATTTTTGTATTTTAATTATTTTACTGATATTTTTTGTTTTGCTCTCATCTTCATTTCCCAACATATTCCTTTTCCTCTCCTACCTAGAAAACAAAATCAAATAACAAAAAATATGAAAAAAGAAAGAGACAATTATTAAGTAATACATCAATAGAGTCTGATAGTATGTGTGACATACGAGGCCTAAAGAGAACCTGGTCTTCCTTTTACCCTGTTATATAAGCAGGCATATATGCACATGCTCCTCCAGCCACTTTTTTGCATTCTGTTGGCACCAGGACTTTCTTTTTTGGTTGTGGGAACATGTCCTATTGGGCCTGGGAATGGTTCTTCACCAAAGACATCTGTGAACACCTGGTTCTGTTATACATGCTTTTTTTTTTTTTTTTTTTTTACTCTTCCCTATAAAAGAGGACCCTTAGTGAAAGCTGGTGATGGGAATCCATATGTCCACTATCCATCATAGACTACTCATTATCCATATATAACTTGTTTGTAATAAACGTCTTTCTTTTCCTAGCCAGTGTGGCTTGTTCATTCTCAGTCTTCAGTATCTCCTTTAGGCTTACCAGGGAACCTATTTTCCAGAGTCCCTTATGTTTTCATCCAACAGTATGACATTGTTCCACACCCATATCTGTAACTGTGAGAAGGAAGTACATTTTCTCATGTCTTATTAGGGCTTAAAATTGACCACTAGAATTATGCAGCACATTTCCCCTCATCATTATTCTTATCATTTTACATGGTTATAGCATATATTCTTATTCTGGTTCAGCTTACTTTGTCAGTTCAAGTTTTCCCATGTTTCTTTGATTTTTGCACATGCATTATTTCTTAGAGTATAGTACTGTTCATTTCAAATTATACCTTGATGTTTAGTCATTCCCCAATTGATGGGAATCTACTTTATCCATGGTTTTTTTCCACTATAAAAATACTTTAAAGAATATTTTGGTGCATGTGAACCTTTCTTTTTATCTCTGACAGCCCTGGGATATATATACACTTCCTAAATTTTAAGTATTCCCTTAAGTATTTCTGATAGCCTATTAGCTCAAAAGTTCTTCAATCAATGCTGGTTCTTGCTTTACTTCATTACAAGGAGGGTTAGTTATATTTATTGCACACTTCTACTCATTTTACTGTAGTTGCTAGGCTATATTGAGGAGTGGAAGATGCACTGTAACTGAATTGTGACACAATACAGACACACACACACACACACACATATAAATCAAAGGACAAAAATCTTTTGGTAGAAAGAGTAATGAAATACTCTGTAAAATTAACTAATATATTCCAAAATAAGTGAGTTGTTCTCTGTAACAAAAAATTGGTAGTATATTATTCAGGATGTGCACTTTATTAGCTAGATAGGTAAGTAACTTCCTGATAGGCTTAATCCCTAGAGGACACTAGAAGGGGTATTGTATACTTCCTGTTTTAAGAAAGAGTAGCGGAAAAATAATAGGTATATCCTATTAAAATATGCTTGCTGTCATTTGTCTGTTTGGCCCATCTGTCACCTGAGTAAGAAGAGTAAAGTGGTCTGTAAATTGCCTCCTGATCCACATATAATTAATTCTGCTGTCTAATGGTGAGAGATTCAATCATGTTCAACAGGACAGATGCCAGTCATGACTGGCTTTTAGCCCACTGAAGGGTTGTTGCAGTTGCCATGCTTCAAAGCCTCATTTCTTGCTCTGCTACTCCCACTAGAGACTGTCAACCCAGAGACTTAGGCAATTGTACAAGACTGTTTAAGGAGATGTCATGAGCCTGAATTGTCTTTATTCCTTTGATCCTTTTTATCCCCGCAAATTGAAAGATATCATCAATTATGAAATGTGAGGCTGTTTTATAAATAAATATAAGTATTATTTATAAGCAATTGTTGGTATTACTTATAAGTAGTTATAAGCTGTTTTGGCTCTGATATAACCCCTTTTACTGAAACAGAGTATTATTGGGCTTAAGGATTAGCTGACTGTATTTCCTTTCTTCAGATGTTGCTTTTTTTTTTTTTTAAATTATTTGGGAGCAAAGAAAGAACCTGAGTAAAAATCTCTGGGAGTAGCCTCTTCTCACTCTCTTTTGGATAGCCCAGCTGCTGAGTGCCAGAGGCCTTAGTCTCTGGCTAATTATAGAATTTTAATTGACAATTATGCAGTACACATCAATAGGGCATGTGTTCCTAGGCCACTAGTGCATACTGCAGGTGCAATAAAAAGTATGAGGCCAAATGAAGAGAGCATCAATTACCTGAAAACATACTTTGGCATATATTTTTGCTAATGGAATGCAGCAAAATCTTGATACAATAAATCCATAAAACAAGAAAAAAAAAGAATCAGTCACCCTTGCAGAAGGGAGAAAGAGAGGAGGAAGGAAGAGACTTACTCTGTCTATCTGTCTATCTATCTATCTATCTATCTATCTATCTATCTATCTATCTATCTATCCTTGCTTCTTNATCTATCTATCTATCTATCTATCTATCTATCTATCTATCTATCTATCCTTGCTTCTTTGTGAGCCAATCTAGAAAGACCTATGTGAACACATATAACCTACATGGAAAACACACCATACCCCCTACATTTCAATTTTGTCTTCTCCATTAGAATGTGAGCTTTTTTGGAGCAAAGATCATGCTTTTGCCTTTCTTTTTATCCCCACTGCTTAGCACAGTGCTTGGCACATAGTAAGGGCTTAATAAATTCTTGTTGACTGCCTTTCATGACTCCCTTTCATTTACTCCATGATCCATTTTGGCTTAACAACCAGCTATTCTCCAACCATATCCTATGCTCTCTCTGTGTATTCATTCATGCATGCTCTTCCCATGCCTGAAGCTTGCTGCCAATTGAAATCTTTTTCTTCAATCCCACAAATATTTATTAAGCATTTGCTCTATGCAAGGCACAGCAACTAGGCATTGGGCATATAGAGAGGCAAGGAAATGCACACTGACAAATGTAATACAAAGTAGGGAGTGAAGTGGGGTGGGGACCAAATGAAGAATCAGTCAAAAAGTTCTGGAAATATATGAGAAGAGAGAGAAACATAACTAATAGGAGGTCAGGCAAAGTTTCATGGATTAGATGGCATTTGAGCTGACAAATGAAGGAAAATAAGGAATCTGAAAATCAGAGATGAGAGGCAAGTTCACTTAGGGAATGACTTTATGAAAAGATAAAGGGGTAGGAGATAGCATACTGAGGAACCAATAGTTTAGTTTGATTGGATCATAGTGTATGAAGGGGAGTAGTAAAGTAGAAAAGGAAATTTTGAGATAGATTGTTGAGGGCTTTGTTAAGTTAAGAACTTTGTATTGTGCCTTACAAACAATAGGGAGTCACTAAAAATTTCTCAGCAGGCAAATGACAGAGTCAAATTTTTTCCTTTTAGAGAACATTGAAACAAGGAAGAATTGCACACAATTATCAGCCTCATTCTTTTTCCCAGTCACAAAAGTCCAGTGGCAAGAGAAAAGTCAAGATGACTGGTGATGACCTGAGATGCAATGGATGACCTTGGTATCTTCTCTGCATGACCAAGTTCTAAGCTCCATAATTCAGCTGCCTTTATGACTATTGAGACGCATTGTTCTCATCTGCACATTCTATCTAGGAAGTCTTCACATATTTGAGGTAGACTTCTCCCTAACTCACCCATGAGTTTGCAGCCTATTGTTTACCTTCATTTTGGTTTAGTCCATCTGCTCAGAGGGTTTACCATGGTATGGCTGCTGCTACATCTTCTTGTGTCAGGACCTGCCTGACAATGTTTGGGGGTCCAAAGGGACAAGAAGAATGAGATGTAGTAGGGAGGATGAAATGAAACACTTGTGAGGGGTCAGGAGGGCTTAGGAGCTGATGGCAACCAAAGTGACTTTATTGAAAGTTATTTCATTTTGTATAGGGGGAGCAAAACAAGCTAAGGTTCCAACACAAACTTTCCACAACCATAATAACAGATAATGATCAACAGAGAGACCTTAAATGATTACAATACAACCTTCCACACATCAGCGATTAATAGGGGACATGTTGTGCAGGGGTCTGAGAATCAGGGGGAGTCTCCATAGGTTACATGATACATACACAAGAATTTCCCTGGAGTTTCCATGGGTTCTGTGATGCATATTCAATCAGGGATCTCTAGGGAAATTGGATACAAACATGCTCTAGATGGAGAAGGAGAGAAGGGAGGGAGAGTATGAATAGGAACCTTCTGTTCTGTGTCCCAGAGCTTTGCTCATTGGGGATCAGGTTTTGGCTGCTACATTCTTGGAGACGCGGATGACAGTTGCGTGAAAGGTGCAAACAAAAGGTAGATAAGCAGCCCTGAAAAAGACTCAGCAAGCCCTCACACCAGATATATGTCTACAATAGATAGAGTCTAGCCCAAAGTAGGTCTTGAAAAAATGTTTTTTTGTTTTATTTTTTTTTGATCATCAGTTTTTCTCCATTCATACAATGACTATCCTAGTTAAGGACTTCATTGTCTCTTGCCTAGGCTATGCCAACAAACCTATAATTGTTTTTCTTGTTTCCAGTCTCTGCCATTTTAATTCATTATTCATACAGTTAAAAATGAACTTTTTATGATTTAAGTTTGACATTGGTGGCATTATACTAAAAAATCTGCAGTGGTTCCCTTTGACCTGCAGAATAAAATACAAACTCCTCGGCCTAGAATTTAAAACCTTTTCAAATCTACTTGCCATTTATATTTCCAGTCTTATTTATCATGACGCCCTTTTAGGCATTCCATATTCCAGTGAAATTTTCCCAAATTCTGCTTTCCAAATTTTATATTCCATCTTCCACCTTTGTACCTTTGCTCAGACAGTGCCTTGTGTTAGATTGTTCTCCATCTCTACTTCTTTGAATCCTTAGTTGAATCCAAATTGAAGTTAAACAACAGGCTTCAATCCCTTGGGTGAGTTAAGAGGATGTCTATCCCAAATTTATGAAGACTTTCCAAGTAGAATGGGCAAATGAAAACAATTTGTTCTAATGGCCATGAAGGCAGCTAAAATAGGCTCTGTGGAGTGATTAGAGCTTGGAGAGATATTGAAGATGCCATGGTCATCCATTGCATCTCAGATCATCACCAGGCATCTTTACTTTTCTCTTGCCACTGGATTTTGATAACTAGAAGAAAGAACAAGGTTAATAATTTAGGGCAACTCTACCTCACTTCAATAATCCTTTCTTGAAGACATCAACACTAAACTTATGTTTTTCTATCTCACTAGACGTTAATGCTTTTTCTTCTTAAAAAACAAAACAAAACAACTAAAAAAATTTCTTTCCTATATAAACTCCTAAAGGGTATGGACCTCTTTTTGTATCACCAGGGTCTAACACAGGTATCTTTCAAATAGAAGCACAGTTAAGTCCTAAAAAAGTTCTTAAAAATTTAGTAAAACTAAAAAGTACATTAAATCGATAAGGTCATTCATCTCACCTAGATCCTCAAGTATCAGAAGAAGAAAAGGTCTTTATTATCAAACCCTTCCAGGCTCACATTCTATTCAGAAGTCTTAGAGGAACTTTAGCAGAGAATTGTCTGGTGTATTAGACAGGAAAACGATTTGGGCTATTTCAGAGTTTTCATTTCAAGCCTGAGGGTGGGGTGGGGAAGCAAATATAAATCTCATTATCTAACTTCCCGAGGTCCTCCTAGATGCTAAAGGAAAGGGATTCTGTCTCACCAAAGTCACTCTGAACTGCTAAACTATCTTTGTAAATATTTCTCCAGGTTAAACAAAAGATAAAAGTTTATTAAAATAAAGGCCATACCCTCAGAGGGGGAAACACTTCCAAGGGACATTAACATTCTGGTGTTCATATTTTAACCTTAGGGTGGGTGTCTGTCTATTAGAGTAGTAGGAGAGAATAAATACAGTATAGTCCTGCCATCATAGGACTAGAACTCATTCAGGCGTGTGCACACATTTATTTAGACAATTGAAAGCTGGGCACTCTTTTCCCATCTACTCAGTTCAGAAAAGTAGACCATTGGAAATAAAAAGCAATAAATAAAAAAACAAAATGTTTTCTTGCTTGATTTATGCCCCCAACACTGCCAACAGAACACAGAATGAAAATACTGTTTGTTTGCAGAGCAATTTAAAAAAATATATATAGAAAAAAATCCCTAGAAAATGGACTGCCTCTAAATCAAATCTGTGTTAGTTGAAAGGACTACATGGAAGATGTGGTTTGGGTTGATATGCAGACTGGATGGAGAAATGAATTTTAACTGGACCTTTACTTTGACAGTGCCAGGTTTGCAGCATTGTGAGACCTCTTCCATTTCTCTCTTCTTGGGACAGATTGCAACCCCCTCCTCTTTACCATATCTTTACATAAATCATCCATAGGGGATTTATCTGAACCTCTATAAGCCTCCCTCTGCTTCTTTTAATATTTTATGGGCACCAGTACAACACTTGGCTTTCCATCTGTTATCCTGCACTCTTGATACATGACCAATCCCTTTCCATGACTGGTAATACAACTCTTTGATGATATATTTCCACCACCACCCCCCCCCACCCCCCCCACCCCCACACACTTTTCTTGTGAAAGTCATCTTTGGTGTTAAGCTGCAGACTATTTACATCTACTTTTTAATCTCCTCTCATTTCCTTCAAGACACAAATTGAGCACTATCTTCTATAGATGCCTTCCTTGATTCTTACAGTTCCTAATACATTTACTAACTCCCTGCATTCAGCTCCATTGCATTTATTTCACATTCATACACATGTATTTTAGATTTTGAATTTTATTCTGAACTTAAATACCACTTTTATAAAATGGACATTTCCATACACAAAGAACAAGAAAAGAGGGTTACATAGGAAACTAAGATTATCACATGGTTTGTTCATTCAAGAAAATAAATCTAACGTATAAGTTGTAATTCTTGTCTGTCTTTCCTTTTAGCATTCCTTTTGTTTTTCTCTGTATTAAAAATGCTTCAATGAACCTTGTTTCTCTCTTTTCATTTTCTTATGGAAACTCAATCACTAGCCACCTTCTTTATAGTCAGTTTTTTCCCTATTCCTTATATAGATCAGAATTTATATTATTTTATGTATATATTTATTTTTATATTTCAGAATATTGTTATTTATATATATATATATATGCATATATATATACATATATATGTATATATTGTCTCTCCAAAGGAACAGAAGCCCCTTGAGGGCAGAGATTGTTGACATTTTGTCTTTGGGTCCCAATTGCCTGGCACATAATAAGTATTTAATAAATACTTGTTGATTGATTATTCTTTAGATCTTCTGTAGTTTGGGGATTTTTTGAGATCCTGGTGTTTCATGAGTGTCACTCACAGTGGCACTGGAAAATTATTGGTGTTAAAAATAAAGTTGAGCTTTTGTGGAAGTGAAAGGTTTGGGTTGAATGACAGCACCATTCAGTTTGACAAATGAGATCCAGCTTGATCTGCTTATCCTAATCAATTCTGAGCCCAGCTCACTGGGTAGTTACAGCATCTATTTAAGTTATATAAACTAATGGTCTACTTTCAATTTAATAGATAAGATTGAGGCCCCCTGGGATGTGAATCTCTTCAGCTTTCCTATTTCGCTCCTCAAAATTTCTTAGCATCATCAAACACTTGCTCCTCCTTTCCTCTGTTCATGGCAAAGGAGTTATTTGTCATCCTCCCTAAGACATTTAATCTCTTTACTTGCATCTTTAATCCCTTTTCCTTCTTCCTCCAAGACCTTTCTTTAGCAGTGATTCAATCTTTCTCTGACATCTTCAGTTTTCTCTCTCTCTGTCTCTGTCCCTGTCTCTGTCTCTCTTCTCTCTCACTCTGTCTTTTTCTCTGTCTCTGTCTCTCTGTCTCTCTCTCAGCTTCTTCAGTGTTGCTGCTCAAAAACATATTAATTTCCTCAGTTCCATTCTACTCACAATCCCTTTTCTTTCATTCCTTTCAGTAATAATTATTTTTTGTAAAAATAAATTTTTATTGTAAATTTAACAATTGTCAAAAAACATAAACATTTTGATATACAATGAAAAGAACATAAACATTTTGTATGAGAAACAGTATCTATTACTTTTAGTTTTTAAAAATTATATATTAAATTGAACAAGGGACTGCTCTATTGTACTATTTCTGCACTTTTTATTTTTATTTTATTCTTTGTATTAAAAGTTACCTTGATCTTCTTTTTAGAAAAGAAAGAAACAAAACCATCTGTTTGCTCTTGTACAAATTTCTCATTTGTTAAGGCTTAATTATTTTAATCTCAATAATTCTGATAGAGGCAGAATGGTACAGCAATGAGACCTTGGAATCAGGAAAAACTGGAGTAAATCTTGGCACAATTCAGGTATTTGACCCTCTCAGTGTCTTAGACCAGTGATGGGCAAACTACGGCCTTTGGGCCAGATGCAGCCCCGTGAAGTGTTCTATCTGGCCAGTGACATTATTCCTAATCTCACGAATACAATGAGTAGGATACAATACGATGAAACTTCAAAAGAGTTGCCTTAGAAACAGACTGACAGATGAGCATTTCCTTTCCTCTGGCCCCCTCTTTAAGAAGTTTGCCCATCACTGTCCTAGACAATTCTCTATATTTGAAATAGCTTGCAGATCTGTATTGGTTTGTGGTGCACTGAGTTTCTACAATTAAAAAAACCTCCCTTCCATTTACCCTGCCCCAAATATCCAAAATAAGCAGCATTCTATGTATTTGATTTGAATTTTGTTTCCTTTCAATTTTGTCATCATTTACATTATTGTATTTCCTCTTTGCTTTCCTCACTCGATCATGTTTTTCTTTGTGTATCCAAACCTTCCACATAGTCACTCTTGCATTGTAATACTATTATATTTTATAGAGTATTCCCTTGTTTATAGCTAAATTTAAAAATTGTTATTATAAATAATGCCCCTATGAATATTTTGGTATGTGTGGGAATTATATTTCTGTCATTATTGTATTTAAAATCTAACATTGAGGTGACTGGAGCAAAATGAAAAATTCTCTAGTAACCTTTCTCAAATAATTCCATATTATTTTGCAGAAAGGTTGGACCCATTCATAGCTCCAAGAACTGTACCTTAATAAATCTCTTCACCTACAACCTCTTCAGCATAGATCTTGGTAAGTTACTTATATACCTCAGTTTCCTTAAATGTAAAATGAAGGGACATTTGAGTCCTTTCTCAAACGACCATTTCAAGGCCCACTTTCTCTCCATTTTTTATCTTTTACTCAACTTCGTGAATTTTAGGATCCAGCATCTTTGACCTATTTGTTGTTCTTCATCCATGACACAGCCTTTCATGTCTATACCTTTGCATTGGAATTGTTTGGTCATACATAGAATGCCATCCCTCCTCATTTCTATTTCTTAGACTCTCTGACTTCCTTCAAGACTCATCTTAAGTGCTAAGTTCTCAAGGAGTCCTTTTTTGGTTCTTTTACCTGTCAGTATTCTCCCTCTGAGATGACCTTTTATCCAGTTTGTATATAAACTGTATATACTTAAATATTTTCATATTGTCACTGCCATTAGAATGTAAGCTATTTGAGAGCAGAATCTATTTTTGCTTTTTTTTATGACCAATGCTTGTACATTGCCTGGTATGTAGTAAGCACTTAATAAATGCATAGTGAAGTCCAGCTAGGTGCTTCAGAGGATATAGAGTCAAGCCTGGAGCTGGGAGTTCTTTGGTGATTCAAATCTGGCCTCAGACATGTTCTAACTGTGTGACCCTGGACAAGTCACTTAATCTCCATCGCTCAGCCCTTATCACTCTGCCTTGGAACCAAAATACAGTATTCATTCTAAGATGGAAGGTAAGGGTTTTAAAAAATGCATATTGACTTGATGATCTTTAGAAACTTTCTGATGAACAAGGGATTTCAAGAAAATCTGAAAGCCCTGTCCAAACATTGAGACTTCCAGGCATGTGTCTGAGTGTCCCAGCATCCCCAAATATTGAAAGGTAATGGGATTTCATAACTGAAGCCATGGCATCATAAAACAGCTGTTACTCTATTAGCCAGTGACCTTACATAGACAAACCAATTACCATCTTGTAAAATCCAAATTTGGTTCTCTTCATTTGAGCCCATAAAGATCCAGTGTGTGTCTCATGATGAATCATTCAAAACCCACCAGGACAAACAGAGTAGTAAACAAGTTGGATCAGCTGCTTTGTTAGTAGCAGAAGTGACAGCATCTGGAGCATCTGTGTGAACAGACTGCCCTGAGGTAATGTAGTTTGTCTTCTCATGTAGTGTTGGAAAAACAACTTATCCTTGTCAGGCATGTGACTAGAGAGCTATTTTCTTTATTGTTGTATATTCTGCAAAGTGACACTTGGTGAATTATTTTATTACCAATGACATCTACTTTCCTACATCAATCAATCAATTAATCAATCAACAAGCATTTATTAAATATTTAATATGCATTCATGAGATTTGCCCTAAGGAGATACATTATATACTGCCTATGCATTTTCATGGACTTGGAGTGTGTTACTTTTTTCCATCAGTGGTTAAGATGCCAATAGTTGGAAGATATCAGAGGTTGAAGATTATATTTAAGCATCCAATAATTGAATTTTCCAATTCCTGAGAGGCCATATAAACCCTGTGGGTACAGAAGCAGGAAATAACTACTCTCCCAACTGAGCTTCTGACATCTGATAAGCACCTTTTCAGAATAGAGGCATTTTTTTTTAAGGTCACATGTATGGAATTATGGAAACAATAATAAATTACTTAAAAAGAAATATGCAATATCAGCCACATGTACTTAATTTATTAGTATTTTAATAATTTGGTAAATCTGTGATTGCATTGATATAGATATTCCCTCCAATGGAGTAGACTGCAAAACATCCGTGACCTTTCATTGATGGTGAATCATTGACTTTCCCCTGTAAATCTTTCAAAACTGCTGAAATATCTGAGAATTTTCTCTTAATTTTGTATGGCCACTACAGAATACAGCAAGTATTCCAACACATGGCCAACATAGTTTTTTCATGGAATTACAGAATTGGAGAATTGGAAAGGATTTCCCCCTGTGGGCTTTTGTATTATTGTTCTCTCTCTTATCCTAGATAGTTGTCTTCCCAGGTTTTTGTGATATTTCTCTCTCTTTGTTTTTAACTTTCTAACAATTCCTTTTCAGGCTTCTTAGTGGGATCTTCTTCCAGGTCAGTCCTGCGATCCACATGTGATCCCTAAAATTTTCTCCCTCTATACAATTTCATTTGGGCATCTTATCTGTTGCCATGGATTTAATTACCAACTCTAGGCAGATGGTTGATTCTGAAACTTATTTGTTTAGCCTTAACTTCTCTCCTGATCTCCAGTCACATGTCCCCTCGCCTTATATGTCCAACAAACATCTTAAACTCAACACATCCCAAACTGAACTTATTATCATTTCCTGCAAGCCCTTTCCTCTTCCTAACTTCTTTGTTAACTGTCTAGGGCTTTTAAGTCACCCTGTCTCAACTAGGTGTTATCTTTGACTCCTCAGTCTCCTGTCCTTCATATCTAATCACTTTCCAAGTCCTGTTGATTTTACCTTTGCAATATCTCTTTTATAAGCCTTCCCTCTCCTCTGAAACCACCATCATAGGCCTGGGCAAGCAAGCCAGACATCACTTCAGAAATGGACTAATGATTGTCTCTATGACTCTCATCCCTCTCCACTTGTCTGTCTTTGATTTTGCTACCAAATATCATCCTTCTACTTGATAAATTCCAGTGACTCCTTATCATTTCCAGGATCAAATATAAAAACTTCTAGTTGACTTTAAAATCATAACCTTTCCTACTTTTCTAGTCTTCCAATGCCTCAAAAAACTCTGTAATCTGGTAAAATACATCTTATTTCTGTTCTGAATACAAGATACTCCAATTCCTAAGTCCAGGCATTTTCATTGGCTATCTTCCATGCCTCAAAATCTTGCCCTTCTTCCCTCTACTTCATGACTTCCTTGGCTTACTTTGAGTCTTAACTAAAATCCTGTCTTCTGCAAGAAGTTAGTCTCTCTTATTTACCTCAATCTATAGTTTAACTTGTATATATCTTATTTGTACATGGTTTTTTCACATGTTATCTCCCTAATTGGATTTTAAGATTTTTGAGGGCAAGGGTTGTTTTTGTCTTTCTTTGTATTTCAGCACTTAGTATATTGCCTGATTAGTACTTAATAAGTGCTTGATGTCTTGACCTCAGTAGTTCTCTAGTCCAATCCACTTCATAAGTAATCCCCACTATAATATACCTCTCAATTGGTCATATGGCCTCTACTTGAAGAAGCCATCAAAGGGAAATACTTTACTACTTCTCTAAGCAAGCAATTTTTCTTTGGGTTTGCTTTAATGGTTAGGAAAATTTCCCAAATATTAAGCCTAAATTTACAACTTTTCTGATTACATATCTTTCATATGACTATCAGTAATCAGGTAACAGAGCCCTACAAGTGGCAATAATTCTTAGACCTCAGTCCTATTTTTTGCTCATTTCTCACAGTCATCATTTGGGGAGTCCAACTTTTGTGGATAAGGGGTCAATAGTCGCTGTCAATTACTAACCAACTTTTACCCAAAGGATAGACAAGCTAGTGAAAGGGAATTTTTTTCTCTTTGTTTATTTTAAGTTAATCAATCAGGAATTTGAAGTACCCCTATTTAATGCTTAGTGAGCCACTAATGAAGTAAGTTCACACTTACTTAGTTATTAATATTTAGTTAGTCCTAAAACACCACAAACACTGTTCCCCTCCCCACTCCCCATCCCCGGGCAGTGGTAGGCAAATTTAGAGACTTTGATTGGTTTCTGAGATGTGATAGACCAGCCCACAGTGAAAGGAAGAAGAAACCAGAGAGACAGGAGGTGACTTGGAGAAAACTGCTTATAAAAGCCAGCCAAGGACATTCTGATTCACTTCTGCTGCCTTGGTCACTCTTATGGCAGGAAGACTTCTGTGTTGGTGTCTAAACTGTAAAAATAATGACCAATGGATTGATTATGGATATAAATTGATTTGATACTCTGCTTGCTATGCTTATAAAGTATCTTCAGTTTATATAAGTGAAGTGAAGCTTGTAAGTGAACTTCTCTTCAGGGCCAGGTGCAAGGATGCTAAGGAGACTCTTGTTATACAAAAATACATTTTTATTGAGACTATAAGGATATAAAAAGATTTGTAATTGTAAGGGATTCTAACTCCACCCAAATAAAACTACCTGTTTCCACAAGGAACCGCTTCTCCTGTTTCCACAGGCTACACTGATCCTTCTTGATCTAACCCAAGTTTTCCCTATTCTACAATAAATTAACACTATTATCCTTATAAGAAGTATATAATTCTTAACTTTGTCTCCATGTTATAAAAATAACAAAGGCCAGCTGGCTGAGCCTCAGCAAGAACCAAGTTAGGGCTCTGAGCCTTAGCAGACTCAAGAGTCCAAATCCAAAACCAGGTCTTTCTTTGGTCTTCTCAGAGATAAAATAATTTATGAAACAACAATAGACAGTCACTAGTGTTTCCCAAGTTGCAAAAGGAAATCACTTAGCTCCTTCAGGTTTTTCCCTGCTTTCCTTCTACCTCAAACAATGAGGAGAGAGAGAAAAGAAGATGTCACCTGCTCCCAGCACTCCGAGAGACCAAGTAACACTCTCAGAGACTAACTGCCACAGAAAAACCGTTATATCTCCCACACACACTGTCAACATTTGAAACTGACATTCTGTCTCAGATCTGTTTCAAACTCCAATTTTTTCTCAAGGCAGCTTCTCTACTTCTTATCTCTAAACTAATATAACAAGACTTAATTTCTAATATCATTCTTAAACTACATTGGAGAGATTCTTCTGCCTTGGACTTTTGCTTTGGAGATTTATTCTTCCCTAGTAAGGCTCTTGCTGAAGAGACTACCATGACTCCTGGTTGGGGATTGGGACCTAAGGGAGTCTTTGTTGGAGTTGAGCTAGATTTCTTCAGATTGGCAATTATAGTGTATTTAGCTACACAATATTTTCTACCTCCTTCCTGTAATAATGAAAGTAAAATATTAAATGTAATATTAATTAAAAAAAGATTGTGGTTGCTGTCTATAAAATTAACTCTCAAGTCATGAGTATATTAGTAGCTCTTAACAATTAAGTTTTAATCGAAATGGAGATAAAGTAAAAAGAGGGAAATGTAGGAAGGAGACAAAATATATCACCTATCTAAAATAACCTAAGCTGAATCAGGAAGCCCATGAAGCTGCCAAACCCTGAAAAAGCCCCTGAATGTGCAGCAGGCACCACAGCTCCTCAAGCCTCTGTGCCACTGAAGCGCCAACTCCACAAAGGCACTCCGCATCCTGCAAAATACACACACAAAATGGCATGCAGAGTAGGAGGAACTTGGGGAGAATGAGCCTGGGGAGTGGATTCTAGCTATACAGTCCCTCTTGTGATTCTATTGGGAGATGAGCATGTTGAAATCTCCCAGACTTAAATGCCTCATCTCCCATTGAATCATTTCAAATAACAGTCTTATATCTAAAGATCCCTTACTAGAAGTGCATATAATATTGCACTATTTAAGGGGAAAATATAATAATTGGAAATAAGAGAGAAATAAAAGAGAAAGAAGAAAAAGATAATGATTGCCAGGAGCATTGACAAAAAGCCAATTAGGGGACAATCCCCTTTGACATAAGAATTTATATTCAAAATAAATGCATCCACCCCCCTTCAGTCCAATTCACTACATCCCAAAATTCATTTTGGATCTTTTGATGCAGTGTATGGTTTCTGCAGGTTTCTTTATGACACCTTCTCCAAACACTTCACTTTCTTGATTCAGAAAGTTAATGACTTTCTTTTCCTGCAATTACTTTCAAAAAATTTTTGTTAATCTTGAATTTTACAAAAAATTATACAATCCCCTCCTGAGGAGGGTGTTGACCAACACCAGAATCACCCCAGGATACATGATTGAATTAAGGGATATATGAATATAAAATTCTAAGTAAGCAATAATGAGCCCATAACAGGTCCTTGAATCAGGGCCCAATGAAAGTGATATATCCTGCAAGTCTGTAGGGCAATTGTAACAATGTAGCACTTACCCATTGACAGCCAGCACTACAGAAAATTGCCATACTATAAAGATAGAAAAGGGACTAGATTTAAAGCAAAAGGGAAATATGAATCCCAGGTCTGATCTTATCTTCACTCATGGTGGGCAGGGGTGGGGGAAGGGAGCCAAAATGGCAGCCAAACTGAGGTACTTGTCAGAAATCTGACACAGGAAAATACTGCATCTGACATTGTCAAATAGCTGCTTTCTCTAACCTCAAAACAAGTCCCCTAACTTGGCACAGATTCTCATCAATATTGGTTGATCTCCTTGACCTTGTACTTCTTGGCACTGAACAGCAGCTATTTTGTGATTCCTTCTTTTGACATCAGACATAATTATTAATCAAAGTCCTATTACACTTAACAATTAGTGGCAGGTTTCTATAGCTTAAAGCTTTGGGGTATGCATTGATATTAGGGTTAATGGGGGAGGGGCTGCTTGGACCTAACAGTTTAGGGCCCCCCTGACCTTATTTTATCCTTGTCAAATCTCCTTTTCTTTCCTTCCCCACATATCATTAAACCCTTCATTGTTTGGGAGCTGGGTCTGGCTATTTTTTAGGGAAATACATTTCTTCAAGCTGAACTCCTCCTGCCATGTGACTCAAAAGCCTGACCCTTCTTCTGTCCCTGAAAGCCTCAAGACATCAAACTTTTGCTATTTTCTTCTTACTCAACCTGTTGGGAAATAGTTTAGAGAAAGTTAACATCTCTAGGAGTGTTGTCCTTCATAGTTTCCAAACTGAGCCCAGCAGATAACAGATCAACTTCCATTTTGTAACTGATTCCTAAATGCTTGGTGGGAGGCGGGGAGTAAAGGAGTACTCAGAAAGGTTGTGTCCCTCCCCTTTCACTCAAGCCTCTGTGTGTGTGTGTGTGTGTGTGTGTGTGTGTGTGTGCGTGCTCTCCAAATACCAAGGGACATCTAGTCCTGATTGCTACAGACCACTGGCATTTTTACAGCTTCCCACTAACATCACTGTTTAGACCAATATAACAGTTATCATTTGTCTCATTCGAATTATTATTTCTAAATGCATTTCTATTATTTCTGTAATTGTTACAATTTCTAATAGCCTGATTCTACTTTCTACACTTCATCATTACGTGATCCCTTTTTCCATAGAAGTAACATATTAATGGTTGCTTTGTGGATTCCTGCAAAGGGACTATGGCCATTCCTTGATATGCATTTCCTTTTTCAATTTTTTCCATTTGTACTTTTATTTTTTTCCTTAATGCTGTCACTAAATCACTATTTTCTTCATCTTTCTTTTCATGGCTGTTAAAGACATGAACTACTACTCTTCTCAATTCCTTGAGATCCATATTAACCCAGTTAGTGCAGTTAGTCTTAAAATAGTCTTTGACCATGTTACACCAGTTTTTTACAAACTGTCTTCTTAATTGTCTGACAAATCTTCCTCTGGAAAGATCCAGGTCTATATATCTACCTCCCAGCTCAATAAGTCTATCCATAACCTGGGAGGGATTTTTATCATTTTTTTTGCTGGAGATTTTCGAATTTTGTCCATTTATGAGGCCTATCAGAACAAACTCTCATTGCTTTTAGTAATGCCTTTCTAGCCTGGCACAATTTTAAGTAATTTTTCTCTTTATTCAAATTCCATTTTTGGTCTTCCTGTGGCCAATGAATTGCTCTCCTTCCTTGGGCCTGATTAACAAAAGAAACAATTTTATTTTTTTCCTCTTTCCCTTAAAAGGCTTGGCACAAATTTTCCATGCCAATATATGTGGGATCATAACTGAGGTAAATACTTTCTAGCTTTTTTATAATCACAATAGGATCATCTTCAAAGGAAGGAGTATTTTCCTTGAATCTCTCAATATCTTGTGGAGTGAAAGGCATATGGTGTCTAATGGTCACTAAATCTCCACTTTTATCATAAGTGGGTACTTCCTTTAAGGGTAATAGGCCTTTAACTGAGTTATTTTTTATTTCTGTTGCTTGGCTAGTGGTTTGGATTTCAATGGAGTAGATAAGGGGAGAGGGGGAGGAGTAGGTGAGCTGAGAGGGATGGGTTGGTCTGGGGGTGGGGAGGTAGGGTGAAAGGATCTGGGGTGCAATAGGGGAGGGGAAGAGAATGAGAGGTAGGGGAAGAGGGGTGGGTAAGGCAGGGGAAGGAGGACAGGAAGGGTAGGGGGCTGGGCCAGTAAGGAAAGGGTAGGGAACAGGAGAAACAGATGGAGAAGTTGAGTGAGGGGGAGGAAAGAGTGGATCTGGATAATGAGCAGGGAAACCTGAACAAGGTAAAAGAGAAGATAGCCATGGCAAGAGCGAGTCTGGTCAGGGTGAGACAGAGGCTGAGCAGACTTAGGTGGAAAGGGGGTATAGGGAGATGAATCTTCCTTTTGAATCTTGAGATTACTCAAGTTTTTTTTAAGGTTTTCTATCTGAGTCTTGAGATCAATCAAGCTAACTTTCTGTTGTTTTTCCTTGAGGAGAAATAGACAAACTACAAGGAACCCTATTAGTATAAGTATACCCAGGAACAGTAGTAAACAAAGTCATTCTAGAACTGTGAACTGTTTGAACTCAGTAAAGTTCTCTGGGAATAGGATCTGTTTCAGATAGGCAGGAAACTGTTCTTTCAGAGTGTGGGCCATGCTTTTGAATATCATACTCAGTTGCCTATTTATTTTTAAACATAATTATTAAATTACTTGCAATTCTAGTTCTTGTCTGTATGTGACCCTACCTTAGTATATACTGGCTAGGGGTTAGAGCCTCACAAGGCTAGTGGGCTGGGTGTTGTAAAGACTTTAGAGAAAAAACATATTTGGTGTAGCTAGAGACATGCACTAATTAGCCTTTGAATGGAGGGTGGGGGAAACACCTTAGCCCAAGACTAAATATAAGAGGAACAAGAAGAAAAAGGAAAAGCTTTCTTTTTTAGGCAAAATAAAGCACATTTTCTTGTAGGCAAAAAAAAAAAATAACCCTTGGGGAACAGCCTGAGCTCAGCAAAGAGGTTTCAAAGAGTTTACTCCCTTCCCCTGCCCCCAGTGGCCATGTACTTCCACCAGGACATGGGTAGGGAACTGTTTCACTGATCCAGTGGCTTTCCTTTGATAAACCTGGGGCAGTGAGGAAGGCTGCTGCCCTTGCGCAGCTTTCCTTAGACTATTTTCTCTGCCACTGCTGCACGGCCTTTAAAGCTTTTTAGTATGAGACCAATGGCTGTTGCTGTGAGGCTAATCTGTCTTTTTGTCTGTTTCAAAAACTGCTGTACCGGGGGCAGCTGGGTAGCTCAGTGGATTGAGAGCCAGGCCTAGAGATGGGAGGTCCTAGGTTCAAATCCGGCCTCAGACACTTCCCAGCTGTGTGACCCTGGGCAAGTCACTTGACCCCCATTGCC
>NC_058133.1:449389228-449436167 GCF_016433145.1 Gracilinanus agilis
CCTTCCTTCCTTCCTTCCTTCCTTCCCTCCTTTCTTCTTCTTTCCTCTTTCCTTTCTCCCTTCCTTACCTCCTTCCTTCCTTCCTTTCTCCCTTCCTTACCTCCTCCCTCCCTCCCTCCCTTCCTTCCTTCTTTTCTCATTTATTAGATACTTATTATGTATTAATCTCTTTGTTAGGTAGTAGGGAACAAAGGAAAAAACAATGCAACCATTCCTATTTTCTAGGAGCTTACATTTTATAATTAGGAAACAAAAAAACTTACACATAAGTATATACAACACAGATGTAAAGTGAAAATAAAGGAATGAGGAGAACATGTAGGGGATTAGCGAGGTGGTCAAGCTAGACCTCAAGTACAAGGGAGGGAAAATTTCCTAGTCATGGGTACAGGCCTTTGCAGAGGGATAGAGAAAGGATTTTGAATATCACGTACTTCAGTGAAAGACAATTTGATTTCCTCATAGATTGTGTAAAGGAAAATAATACACAAAAAAGAACTGAAAAAAGAAGATTGGGGCCAGGTTATGAGGGGAAGGAAACAGTTTTTTTTTTCTCCTAGACAATTTATTTATGCATTCAGGCCTTTGACTAACAAGTCTGTTACTGACTGTGGGCCAATTTGAAAGCCTAATATTTCCTTGCTCCCCTTTCCAAAGATCCCCTCATCCTGGTTGCTGACTTTGTAGCTTTTGTTATTGTTACCCAGAGTCTGGTCTGATATTGAATTAGCTCAGTGTACCTAGATCCAGTTAGAAAACCTGAGAAATCTAATACTGAAGAGACTTTTAATTTGAAAAAATTTCAACATCTCATTCATATCCTAGTGAACTCATAACAGATTATTTATGGGAAGACATAGACAAGAATTGCATAGTATTGATAGACATGGATGAATCCTGAGCTGCTTCAGTTAGCAAGAATGCCCATATCAGTTTGATTACAGATCTGTCAAAGTATCTGTTACCGTAAAACAGAAATTAAATTTAAGCCTTGTGCTTCTGATGTCCTCAAAACTGTGCCAAATATCTTCCTCTCCTGCGTCAATTTAAACAAACCATCATGGAGTAGGCAGGGGGGAGGGATGGAGTGTTTGTAAGTCAGGTCTGGAGATGAGGAAATTTGGTTCTTGACCCAGAAGTCATTGCCCATTGGCTTCAAATCAAGTGAAGATAAAAGCTTTCCAGAGCACAAATATTACTTTTGAAGTCCCTTCATAGCTCTGCTTCCCAGGAAAGACATCCTTATTTGGATGAAAATAGGTCCTCTAAATCTGAGACAATTGAATACCTCAGATTCATTGTCAGCCATGAAGAGTTATGATGTCTATCTGGATTCTTAATGCCAACCATGTTATGAGAACAGCGGCAGAACTCAAGAGTCTTCTCTTCTTTTTTAGAAGTTCTCTTTGTGTAGTTTTTATTCTAGCCAAGCCATTTCCAAATATATTAATTTGCTTAAGTAGGATAGACATCCAAAGATATTTGACCCATGTCAGAAGCAATTAGTTCAACAGATCTCTGCAGCAAACTGATGAATTGTTCATGTATGCTGTGGTTTTGTAACTTTAAATGATTCTTAACAAAATGACAATCTTAATTCCTCAAGTAATTGATGGAAATAAAGGGTAGTATGCCTACATTCAGAGTATAATGTCCTGGGATGGCAATAATAATGTATGTGTTTGCAAATGGATTCAAATCAGTATTTTATACACTTGAGGGTAACTGCTACATTTATGTGATGGCCATCAATAGGCTGCATAGATGCTATTTGAAAAATATAATCACTCAACCCAAACAAGCTCTCCATGGATTTGTAATTCATTATGATTTTTTATTCAAGACATGGATCTCAAATGATTTCTTTTGTGAATTTATCTTGTTTTTGTTTCTTGGCAGTCTTTGTTTCATTGCAGAAATGAATCCCCTTGGTGCCAACTGCCATCAGTCTAATTTTGATCTGTAAAATCTATAAAAAAAGTTTTTGAGTTCCATCCTTTCAGAACTTCTCCAATTTATGGCAGATCTTAAATTTGTCATCCTATTGAACATAAGTGAGAAAGTGAAAGACAGCTGTTGGTTTTTTTTTTGTTGTTCTACTTCCTGACTGTATTAATTTGGTCAAGTTTTAACCTTGTCAAGCCTCATACATAAAATATGGTTATTGATTCTTGAAATGTCTACTTCATGGTATTGTGAGAATAAAATGAGAGGATATATCTAACATACATTTACCGTTTAGGTCAGTTGCTATTGTTTTTTGTTCTCAAATCCTTGATTCTCTGGATTTGAGACCATCCTAAGAGACTATACAAAAACAATACAATGCAGGGCAGGCCATACAAGAGACTGAAGATCTGGTAGGTGGCTATATAAAAGGATAATCAAGGTTAGAAAGACTGAAATTGGGAAAATCCCCAGGGAAAAGGTCAAGTTGTATTCTACTGCTTTCATGGTTAAAGGACCAAGAACAGAGAGAAGTACTTGAGGAAAACAGGACTGAAGTTAAATTTGTGCAGGAAAACTTGAGAAATTTTTGAGAATTTGAAGAAAAAGCAAAGGCAGATCATCTCTAGGCTATATACTGGTCCAGATATTACTTCTAGTTTGAAAGAAGAGTAAGCTCAAGGATAATTAAACCCTCCTCTTTCTCTGCCTCCTCCTCCTCCTCCTGTTCCTGTAACTACTACTGCCAGCATTTATATAGTGTTTTAAAGTTTGCAAAGAAAATCATAAAAAGATTAAGAGGCAGTGAAGCAAAAAGCATAGGAGAACTAGTCTCAAATCCAGGAAGTCCTGATTCAAGTTCTCCCTTTGACACAAACTGGATAAGTAATCCTAAGAAGTTCATTTAAAGTCAGTGTGCTCTTATAAACTCCCCATAACTATAAATTGCTGAGATGATGTCTACCTGCATTAGAAGAATTTCATCATCTGATAATTCTCTATATTAATGAATTCAAAGGTCAAGTCCCTATCCCTCTAAAGGATTAAAGACAATTAATGAAGATCAAGGAGGATTGGGGAGTATGACTTAAGAAACAAGACTAAAGAAGGAAAAGTAGTAGGAAAAACAAGACAAAGTAAATAAGAAAAGATAAATTGGACAATAAAAGAGAAAATTATGTTGTTTGAGTGGGTTGGTGGATTGGGTAAATTAGTTAAAGAGGTTGGCAGAATTTTGAAAAGGAGATAGATATGGCTGTGAAGCTGCTGAGATTAAGGAAAAAGACATGTAGTGGATTTGCCAAGTTATCAAGACATCAAAATTGGCTAAAATTTTTTAAGGTGTTGTAAACACCCACAAGTAGTTAAACCAAAAACAAAAATCAAGACTAGATATTACAATATGTACAGAGAATAGGGAAAACTGCAATGACTGACACAAACTATATGATGTTTGTGTGTATATCATAGCTAGTGACTTTTATATGACTGAAATATAGACTAGTCTTCTACAGAGAAAGCAAAAGGATGTAAATAATGTGTTTCCATATTCTTTGGTGTTAAAGAGAATGAAAGTGTTTCCAAAGGAAAGAGAAGAAAGTATTAAATGGGAGAGGGAAGGGATCAGAGGTAGAGGAGAGACTTGATCCTTGTCAGAATGTTGGCCAGAAGAGTAATGTAATATAGAGTAGTAAGAGAAGAAAAAAGGACGTCCTCCTCCTCCTACTTCTACAGCTACAACTACAACTACAACTACAACTATGACTACTAATGGATGATGAGGATGAGATGATGATGAGGATGAGGTTGATGAGGAGGATGAGATTGAGGATGATAGTGATAGCATTTATATGATGTCCTAGGACTTGAAGAGCCCTTTCCAAATATTATTTCAATTTTATTCTCACAAAACTCAAGTAAGGTAAGTGGTATTGTTTTCTTTATTTTATAAATAAGGAAAGGGAAGCTAAAAAGAGGTTAACGAATTTGCACAGGGTCACATAGTTATTAAGTAGATGAGGCAAGATTAGAACTCAGGACTTCTTGACTTCAAGTCTAGGATTCTATCCACTGCATCACTCAGCTCTCTCAAGTCACATAAGTATATATTAAAACAGATTTAGTTTCTTCCTGAAAAGAGAAATCTGTATGTTTTGAACAGAGAGAAGCTACCTGTCCTCCCTAGAGTTATACAGTAGAGCAGCAGAAAGTTAGGTGAGAGATCATCTACAGGAAGGTCAGAGGAAGAAGAGAATGGTAGTTGATTATTAGTGATTTCCTTCGTAGGGGTACAGACATGGCTATTTGTCAAGATGATTACAAGAGATAGGAGTATTATTTTTCTGGGGCCTGTACACAAGACATAACAGAGACCTTCCAGGCTTATCAAAATGGGTGAAAACCATTCACTTCTGCTTATTTATCTGGACAAAAATATTACCATTAAAAAGAGTCTAAAATATATTGTCAATATATTATGAAGTTTTGGGGAAAAACTGAAGACCATGAAGACACAGATTGCCTTTCCTCACTGTTGCCATTGAAAGCAAATGTTGAAGATGAGAAAAAAATTAATTTGGAAAATGAACAGCTGGCTCCAAAGGTGGTAGCAGAGGATGATATTCTGACATCTAGACCATAGTTTAAAATATAGCGATGACAGAGTCCTGGCCAGAATCAGAATATAGTTACAAAGGCTTGCAACAATTTATTTGTTGGTCTCTTGGAAATCTCAAAAAAAAATAGGGGAAGGAAATGCCTGTTTGTGCATATAAGCTAGACATCATAGAGAATAACTTTTATCTTGCAATTGTTTCAGTCATGTCTGATTCTTTGTTTCCCCCTTTGGGATTTTCTTGGCAAAGATACTGGAGTAGTTTGCCATTTCCTTCTCTTGGTCATTTTGTAGATGAGGAAACTGAAGTAAACAAATGACTTGCTCAGGGTCACACAACTAGAAGTATATAAAGTCAGATTTAAACTCAGGAAGCACAGTCTTCCTGAGTTCAAATTTGGTTCTCTATCCACTGCACCACCTAGTTGCTCCAGAGAAAAACTACAGAGAAGCAATAATAGTAATTGATATGCCCAAAAGTTCACAGGAGAAAAAATCCAAGAACATAAAATAGTGAATTACACGACCTCAGATATCTATACATAAACACCCCAAAATTCAGAGAATAAACAATAGGAAATGAAAATCATAATAAATGGGATCAAATTTAGCCTTGGCCAGATGAAACCAATGACTAGACTATGTTTCAGTGGGTATTACTTATTTTAAATGATGACAATTACAACAAAGAAAGATCAGAATAGGTAAAAGAGGGTTGAGGTTGCATTATATGCTAAAAAAAGTATATTCATGGGAATAAATCCAGAAACTAGAGGCAAGAAACTTGATAAAGAATATCTGATTAAAAGTCAAGAAAGGGGAAAGCAGAAATCATTTTCTTATTAGAGTATACTGTAGATCACTTGGACAGAAATTGAAAATAGATAAATTTTAGAATAGAGACATAGACATGATAGTGATGGAAGAATTCAATTATCCAAATATCTGCTAGAAGTGTTTCTCTGTCAAAAGGAGTGAAAAAATAACTTCTTGAATCATATTGGAAATAATTGTATTCCTCAAAACATGGAAGAACCTATAAAGAAGAAATTCTATTCTGGATCTGATATTAATAAGGAGAAACTTGCTTCTGGGGTAAAAAGACTAGGAAATCTGGGATTCAGGGTTTGCAATAAAAAAGAAAAGGAAATTTCCTTAGATTGGGGGAAGCACATTTCAAAGGGTTCAGAGGAAAGGTAGAGAGGATTTCATGGACTTAAGTACTAAAGGAGATTTCTGTGATGGGATATGGTAGATGCTCAAGAAAATTCTGAAGGCAAAAAATTCTAGTGAAGAAGAAAAATTGCATTATCTGAAAAAAATTGGTCTGAATGCTCAAGGAACTTATAAATCTACTTAGATTTACACAAGAAAGAAATGTACAAAAGATAGAAGCAAGAACAGATAAAAGAAGATGAATGTAATGGCATGTCACACAGTTTTGTAGAGATAGTGTTGAGTGTTAAAACAGAATGAGATGAGCTGAGGCTGAGAAAACTTAGGATGACAAGAAAGGGTTTTTTTAAATTATATTAGGAAGGGAAAAAAGAAGATCCCAAAAGTTATAAGGTCTTTTTTTTTTGGTGGTGGATAGGATTATGGAAATTGACAGAAGAGAAAGAGTAGAGCTGTTAAATTTTATTTTATTTTCTGCCAAGGTGAATGACCATCACACTGAAAATGACAGACCAAAAATTACCAACAGGAATCTGATACACAAGATAAGTAGGGAAATATCCACCTAATTTCCCTTGATGAATTCGAGTCATTTGGCCCAGATGAACTATATCCTCAGATACGCAAAAATCTGTCTACCATGATTATTGAGCTACTCTCAGTAATGATTAAAATATCATGGAAAATGGGAGAAGTGCTCCAAAATCAGAGGGAGCAAATATCCTTTTCATAGACAGCAACCTCTCCAGCACTACTCCCATTTCCCTCCCTGTGGCAGACTAGGTCCTTAGAAGATGTTTGACTACTTTGCATAGAGTTTTTAGGAACTGAGAAGTTTCCTAATACTCTCGCTCATGTCCCATCTGAATGTGTTCCCCCAATAAAACACTTAGCACAATGCCTGGCACAAAGTAGATGTTATATAATGATTATCCTCTTTCCCTTCCCTTCTATTATAAATTGACCAGTTAATATCTCCTTAAAATTAACATCAATTGTTGTTACTGTTCAGTCATTCAATTGTTTCCAATTCTTCATGATCCCAGGGGCCATGGCTGCTCTACATGGGATTTTCTTGGCAAGGATACTGGAATGTTTTGCCATTTCTTACTCCAGTAGATCTTTTTTTCAGGCAGATGTTAAATGACCTGCCTAAAGTCACAAAGTGAAGAACTGTCTGAGGCCACATTTGAACTCAGATATTCCTGATTCCAGTCCCAGCACTCTATCCACTGAGCCACCTAACTGCCTCCTAACATCAGTTAGCTTTTATAAGCAAGTACTTATTGAGAGAATATATAATAAGGACCAACGTATAACAAAATTCTAGAAACTTCCCTCTAGATATCCATTCAGTCCCTGGGGATAGTAGACTTGAACTTAAAGTAGTTGCTAGAAAATATTCCCTATTTCTACTCCCAAATGGGAGAGCAATATTTTTCTTGGCCATTCAAGTCCTTTTTTCTCTTCTTGGAGAGCCCATAAAGTACATAGCTGGGTGTGGCAAAGCTGATGGATGAATCTCTCCTCAATTAGGCTAGATCAGTCATTTGGGGGTTTGCAGCTGATTAAAGATTTTTTAAAAATCACTATGCAGTTAGCTAACAAGAAATACTTATAAATATTTATTCATGTTCTGAAAAGGGTAGAAGGGCCCCTTCATTAATATGTCCAGGAGGTTCACTGTGGCACCATGTTGATTGAACCCATACTCAAAAGATTGGTCCCTCATTGGCCATTGGATTTCTGAATTTCAAAGAAAGAAAGAAAGAGAGAGAGGAAGGAAGGAAGTAAGGAAGAACAGAATGTATAAATTATTACCAAGAAAAATGACTTTAATGTCTGGGAAAATTCCAGAATGGATCATTAAAGAGATGTTTAGCAATCAACTAGAAAGAGTAGTGTTGATTATAAAGAATCAGCATGGTTTCATCAAGATACAAAAGGGATCAAAATCAAGAGAAGGTCATATCAAACTAAAATCATTTTCCATTTTGCAATGCTTACTTGATGAGTAAATGAGAGAAATGCTGTGGATCTTGTTTATGTTAATTTTAGCAAAGTTTATGGTAAAATATCTCCTTCAAGACTTATAGAGAAATTAGTGAGATGTAGATAGATGATAACACAAATAGATTCTGAATTGGCTGAATGAGTGGACTCAAAGAGTATCCATTAAAAGTTTCAGGATATTGTGGTCAGAATATCCCAGGAATCATAGAGTCATAGTTCAGAAGATAGTTCTCAAGGTGGAAAACATCTTAAAGGCCATTAAGTTCACTGCTTTCATTTTAGAGATGAGGAAACAGAGGTCTAGAAAAGTTAAGTGATTTGTCCAAGGTCAAACAAATCCAGTTAAAAATGTTAATTAAACATATAACATATGACAGGCAATGTGCTTAGCATTGAGAATACAAATAAGACAAAGACAGTATCTGCCCCTCAAGTTGCTTACAATCTAATGAGGGAAGATAATATAAATAGATCATAAGAGTCAGACCTGAGATTTGAACTCAAATTATGTGACTCCAAGTTTTATGACAAAATTTAACATCTTTTCTCCTGTAGGATGTATTTATGCCTGTGTCCCATATTATTTAACACTTTTTGTTAATGACTTAGATAAAGATGTATGTGTCATGTACATCAAATTCAAAGATGCCACAAAGCTGGGAGAGATAAAGCTAGCACATTAGTTGATAAAATCTGGACCTAAATAGATTTTGACAAGCTAGAGCATTAAACTAATTCTAATAAGATGAAATTTAATAGGAAGAAAACGTAAAGTGTTACACCTTAGTACAACTCTCTCAAATTTTATAAGTATAAGATGGAGGAGGCATGATGGAACAATAGTTTTAAATTTTTATACTGCTTTTAAATTGTCAAAGCGCTTCACATATATTTCACTTTATTCTCACCACAGTCCTGGGATGTAACTGCTATTATTATCCCCATTTTAAAGATAAGAAAACTGAGATAGAAGTTAAATGACTTGTCTAGGGTCACAAAGCTACTGTCTATGGCTGGATTTGGACTCTACTCTTCCTAACTCCAAGTCTAGTTCTGTATCCACAGTGCTACAGAGTTACCTCATCTTTGAAAAATACCTCATATTTGAGTAGACTGAAAGCTATCAATATAAATCATCCAAGTAAACTAGCACTATCTTGCATTGTATTAAGAAAGACATAGTTTCCAAGAATAGAAAGATCTTCTATACTCTGTGGGATCTAGCAGATCTCTCCATAGTCAGCAAAAACCTGTCCCAGTCACAATCATATTTTGGACATATTTTAATAAATTGTTAAATGGATGAATGAATCCTATTTGTCTTTGCTCTTTTCCCTTGTAGAAGGCTACTCTGGAGGGGAAAACTGGTATTTACCAGCCTGGGTGTCCCTAGGAACAATTGGAACAATTATTTGAAAAACAAATGGAATAGAAGTGTACCACACTGTGCCCCATTGCTCTGGGGAAGAATTAGTCCTTTCCACTGTGTGACTTCTAAACAAGATTGCACCAAGTCAATTGGCAATGAAAATGGTTGACTACAGAGGAGAATTGGAAGTAGATGGTTTTCTACCAGGGCAAACTTCACAAAAATGTTTCCCAAGACAAATAGTAAGCAAAGGTTCTCAAATAAGGGACATCAAGCCCCAGGATAGAGATCCTCTCATATCATCATGGCTAAGTGGATTTCAAATGAGATATAATAGCTGTATGGAGGAAGAGGGCAACCTGATAAATCTTTTAATTAGTTATTCTTTCCAGCCAGATGCAAAACTCAGTTGTTTCTATGCTACTGGAAAAGAAATGCAATCAATACTCCTAAATTTTAATGTGTAGGTTGCCTAGCCCTATGGCTCTCAGACTCAGTACTCAGAGAAGGAGGCTCAAAAAAGCTACAACAATTTCTAGCAAGCTTTATTCAATGAGCTAATATATTTCCATAAGCCAAGTCACTAATATTTCAGAGAGTAAAGAACTATTTCTTCAAGGGTTGCTTCCCTCAGATCCACAGAATATTTCTTTCCTGTGAACTGGTCTAGCCTACGAGAAGGGCATAGTTTCCATTTCTTACTCACTGAGCTGAGATGAGAAGACAAAGAGCTTACATTTTATATGTTTAGAGCTTGCTGCAGTGACTGAACACACCTGGCGCATGTCACCCAACCCAGGTAAAGTTTAAAGAAGGAGAAATAAGTTGTAAATATATTTTTGTTGTTTTAAGAGATCCTGTAAGACACATTAGGGGCACATTTTTTTTTTTGCTGAGGATGATTATGACAGAAAGCATAATCATAAGAAATACAAAAAAGTGAGCTGTTGAGTCCTCCTCCTTCCTACTACATATAGTTCCATTAAAGTACTTTGGAGAATTTATTTTATTTCATTTTTTGCTTTTATTCTTTTTCATTTATTGGTCTGCTAAAACAGATAAAATAACTGCTCTATTTCATAATTGAAAAAGTGCTATAGAAAGTAAGCTTATCTTCTTTTTATTCATTCATTCATTTGTTTATTTACTCATTCATTTATTTATTTGTTTTTATTTAGAATAGTTTTCCATGGTTACATGATTCATAATCTACCCTTCCCCCACTTCTTCTCCCCCCCTCCCCAAAGCTGACAAGAAGTTCCACTGGGTTATACATGTATCGTTGTTCAAAACCCATTTCCATGTTATTCATATTTGCAGTAGAGTGATCCTTTAACACCAAAATCGTAATCACATCCCTACTGAACTATGTGATTGATCATATGTTTTTCTCCTGCATTTCTATTCCCATAGTTCTTTCTCTGGATGTGGATAATGTTCTTTCTCACAAGTTCCTCAGGAATGTCCTGGGTTATTGCATTGCTGCTAGTAGAGAAATCCATTACATTGGATTTTACCACAGTGTATCAGTCTCTGTGTATAATGTTCTCCTGGATCTGCTCCTTTCACTCTGCATCAATTCCTGGAGGTTGTTACAGTTCACATGGAATTCCTCCAGTTATTATTCCTTTCAGCACAGTAGTATTCCATCACCAACAGATACCACAATTTGTTCAGCCAGTCCCCATTTGATGGACATCACCTCATTTTCCAATTTTTTTACCACCACAAAGAGCGTGGCTATGAATATTTTTGTACAAGATTTTTCCTTATTATCTCTTTGGAGTACAAACCCAACAGTGATATGGTTGCGTCAAAGAATAGACATTCTTTTAAAGCCCTTTGGCCATAGTTCCAAATCGCCCTCCAGAATTGTTGGACTAATTCACAACTTCATCAGCAGTATATTAGTATCCCAATTTTGCCACATCCCCTCCAACATTTATCACTTTGCTACCATATTGGCCAGTTTCCTAGGTGTAAGGGGGCATGTTAGAGTTGTTTTAATTTGCATTTCCCTAATCAGGAGGGATTTAGAATACTTTTTCATGTGCTTATTGATAGTTTTGATTTCATCAAGTGAAAACTGCCTATTCATGTCCCTTGACCATTTGTCCATTAGGGAATGACTTGATTTTTTGTAAATTTGACTTAGTTCTTTATATATTTGGGAAATTAAACCTTTGTCAGAGAGTTTTGCTATAAAAATGTTTGGAGAATTGATTTTAACTCTACTCTAGATGCAGAAATTATCTTGAAGGACTCCAAAATGCAGTTGTATATATCAGGGGCATCAAATGCATGACTCATAGGCCACAAGAAGCTTGTAAAACTCCTGAGTAAGGAACCAGAATAAAATGTAATTGAGTGGAGCAACTAGGTGGTTCAGCAGATAGTCAGTCCTTGAGCCAGTAAGTAGTTCCTGGGTTTGAATCTGGCCTCAGATACTACCCAAAAGTATCGCCTTGGGCAAGTCACTTAATCCCAATTGCCTAGCCCTTATAGCTTTTCTATCTAGGAACTGATACTTATCTATTAAGTATTTATATATAAGTATGTATATGTATATACTATGTAAGATAATATCTGTTTAAGATATTATCTAAAAAAGAAGGTAAGGGTTTAGAAAACAAGCAAATAAACAATCTAAATATGGATATAGGAAATGCTGAACAAAATAAAAAATACAATGCAACATAGATAATATTAACTTGCAGTTTTCTAAGTTAATATGTGGGGCACAGGAATCCTTTTCTGTTTGAGTTCTGCTAATCTTTAAATGATTTACCATTTGACTCTAGCTTCTGTGGAATTCCGCATTGCTATTTATGCCATGGCTCTTAAGAAATATGCAAAGATAGTGCCATACTGTGCTGCGAGGCAGGGTAATTTTTGGAGTGTGAAGTGACCAACTAGCAAGTATAGATGTTGAACAGATGCTGAACACAGCAGGGGCTATTATTGTTTCCTTGAAATTCTAAATGCTGCTAGCAAATGTAGCTCATCTACAACTTCTGCAAGAAAACCTTTTCAGATTTAATTATAAGCCTTATAAATAGGTTTGGAATCTAAATGAAGGGGCTCTGTGGCTAATGAATCACAATATACCAGCAATATCATTGACACTTTTGCCCTATTATGCAGAAGTATTCTAGGTTATAAAAGACAGTCAGGATCTCCCAAAATTTTGAACAGCTATCTAGAACATTGGACTGAATATATGGTTGAATTTCATAGGAAAATAAAGGTGGAGCTAAAATCATCTCACCCCATTTTAGCTTTGATATTTTAACTAGATGAGAGCGTATTTCAATCATCTTCAGAGATAAGGGAAAAGGACCTACCTTTACCAAAATATTTTTAGCAGCTTTTTGAAGTGGTAAAGAATTGAAAACACAAAGGTTGTCCATCCTTTGGGGAATGGGTGAACAAGTTGTGGTATATGGTTGTAATGGGATACTCTTGTTCCATAAGATGAACAGGATGAGTTCAGACGATTCTGGGAAGACTTATATGAACCAATACAAAGTAAAGTGAGCAGAACTAGGAGAACAATGTATATAGTAACAGAAATATGATGGAGAATTAAAGAATCACCTTTGATTTCTACTCCTAGAACCCTGTGGGAAAAATGAAATCAAGCTCTGGGGAATCTGATATTTATCAGAGGAAGTTGGAATAGGGATCCTGAGACCATATTTGAGATGTAAGGAAAAACATAAAGTATTAATTACAACTATATTCTGAAAAAAACAACAAGCCATAGGGACAAGATGGGTAAGATATTGTTAGAGAATAGTCTATCTTAAAAAGATTGGAATTCTTTGATGAATTATAGGATCAATATTAGTTACCAGTATGATATGGGAGTATAAAAGCAAAAATGATTTGGGGATATATTATGAAAGTCGTAATTCCCAGGAATAGAAAGGTGATACTTCTTTCAAACTCTAACCTGGTCAGACCACAGCTGGAGAATTATAGTCAGTTCTGGGTACCATGTGTTAGAAAGGACCTGAATAAACTGGAGAGTGTCCAAAAGAGAGCATCCAGGATGGTGAAGGGCTTTGAGTCAGTGTGATGTGAGGATTAGTTAAAGCAGTGATGGTAAATCTTTTAGAGACCAAGTGCCCAAACTGCACCCTTATGCCACATGTAAACTGTTCCCTTACCTCAGTCAGGGGAGGGAAGAAGCCCTTCCATTGGGCTGCTTGGCAGAGGAGTGAGTCATATGAGAAAAGTCCCCAGATGTGGTAGAAAGGGGGAGAAGAGCAGTACCATCCAGCATGTGTGTCATTGGTTCACCAACACAGAGTTAAAGGAAATTTGAATGTTTGATCTGGACAAGAGAAGACTAGGAAAGGAAGGTCATGATAGCTCTCTCTAGATATTTAATAGTTTGTCATGTAGAAGTGGAATTGGGTTTGTTTTGTTGACCCCAGAATATAGAAGCAGCAACAATTGGTCAAAGTTTCAAAGATGCAAATGTAGGCTTGATATCAGGAAAACAGTCCCCAGTTATTAGAAGTCACCTGTGAAATGACAAACAAAATAATCACAAAAAAAATCTGGAAAGACTTATATAAAGTGATGCAAAGTGAAGTGAGCAGAACAAGGAGAATGTTGTATATACTAACAATAGCTATTATCTATGAATGATAACTATTATCAATAAGGCAAGGATCCAGGACATCTCTAAGAGACTCGTGACAAAGAAGGATATCCACTGCCATAAAAAGAGCAGTATCCAAATGTAAATTGAAACATACTCCTCTCCATGAACTTTTTTCTAGTGAAGGCAATGTGTCTTCTTTCACAACATGACATGACATACATGAAAATATGCACTGTATAATATATGTACATCTATATCATATTGACTGCCTTCTTGAGGATGTAGGATAGGTAGGAGAAAGAGAGAACACGGATTAAAAATGTCAGAAAGTGAATATTTAAAAATTGTGTTGACGTATTTTGGAAAAAATAATTTATTGTAAAAATAATTAGAGGTTACTATAACTAAATGGATGTTCTTCAGTGGTAGTGGGTTTGCCACCTTAAAGCAGAGCCTCACTGCCTACTGCTTCCATAGGTACTTCCATTCTACTCTTCTGGGCATGAGTTGGATTACATGGCTTCTGAGATCACTTCTAATTCTAATATTCTGGGATTCTCTAACCTGACAAATGGACATATCTGACAATTAAAATCTATTAATTGTACAATGAGTTTTAAAGTGAATTTGTGTACAGTTGTTAGTGCTGAATATTTAAAGTTCTGGTTATTTTCTGTAAGACGTCTCTAATCCTATTCTGTCTCATAAACCTGGACAGGTTTGAGTATGGTGCTTTTGAAGACAAGGCTATAGGTTTGATTTTCATTTGACTTATGGCTAACTTCAAACACACACAAAAACTCTGTTCTGTGATTACAGACTGAAATCCTTACCAAGGAAGCTTGGTGTAGTAGGATTTACCCTGGACTTTGAGCAAAAAAAAAAAAAAAAGAGTTATATACTTGAATTCTGCTGATAATTAGTTGTGTGATCTTGAGCAATTGTTTTACCCTCTCTAGGTTTGTTTGATCATTTGCAACTGCCAATCTCATCCTTTCATAGCTGGACTATTTCAATAGCCTTCTGGTCTCCCTGTCTCATGTCTTTTCTGTTCCAGTCCATCTTCCACTCAGCTGTCAATCTAGTCTTCCTAAAGTTCATGTCTGATGTCACTCTATTCCCAACCCCCATTCAATAAACTGTAGAGACTTTCTATTCCCTCTGAGATCAAACTTAAAATCACTTATTTGGCATTCAAAGCTCTTCATACTTGCTCCCTTCCATCCTTTCCCATGTACCTTTACTCCTTTCTCTCCATCATCTTCTATGTATTCTGTAATCTGGTGACACTGACCTGCTTGCTCTTCCTTGTCCAAGATAAGCATCTCCCAATTCCAGTTCATTTTCTGCCTTCAGACCATCTTTTACTGATTGTCTTTTATGTCTGGAACTCTCTTTTCATCTTCACTGTGTAGATTTCTTGGCTTCCTTCAAGTCCTGGCTAAATTTCACCTTTTATAAGAAGCTTTTCCTGATACTCTTTAATGCTAATGTCTTTCCTCTGATGTTCTTCGCTATTTGCACTGTATATTTCCTGTTTGTTTTTTGTCCATGAAGACAGTTTGTTCCTTGAAAAAGACACTGTTTTATTTTTGTATTTCTTTGTATCCCGTGCTCAGCATAGTAGGCACTTCATCAATATTGTTAACTATCAACTAAAATAGTGATGATAAGAAATTGTCAGATCTGTCCATAGAGTAGGATGGTCAGCTGATTTTATAGAAGGCTCTGCCTATGTTTTTGATAAAACCTACAGTATTAAATGCCCAAGCAGTGACTGTACAAATTTGAATATTCGGGTGTTATAGAGGCTTTTCTATATGGGCTCAGTTAGATAATCTCCAAGGTCCCTTCCAATTCTGAGCTTCTATGATTCCTCTCAGTCTATGTTTTCCAAGTTGTTCAAGGAATTATAGCACATTCAAAGATCTTTCAAGTTCACAGCTCTATTATGACATGAGCTAATGTCTACATATTTCATAGACCCGAAAAAAATTTCAAAATGTAATCTTATATTCCACAATTAATTCAGTGCAGAAATAAAGCATTAAAGTTTAATATAGTCTTGTGTAGGTTCTCCTCATTGACATTTTCCTTCCTTATTAATTTACTCTATGACTATTCTTGGGCTTGTATTGAACTCTTACTTAATTAGCTAATGTTTTTTGGTAAAAGATAGACATTTCCCCTATTAGTGTATGATTCACCTCCTTCAACCTGGGTCTAAAACTCTTCATAATTTACTGAAGCATCTACTCAGGTACATCATCTATTCATCCTTAGCTTTCCCCACTGTATTTCTTCCCAAACTTTCCTCTCTGATTTTAGGCACATTAGCATTTTATTCCTTTGCCCTGACCCAAGACATTCCTTACAAGAACTGGATGACTCACAACTTTTTCTCTTTTTCCTTTAATAGACAGTTTTGTCATAGATAGAGCATCCCATTTATGTTTCCTGCCTTGATGTCTTTGCAAAGACTGTTTCCTATCCCCATGAGCACTCTCTTCTTACATACTTTGGGAATGCCTATACTTAAAAATCAATATAGATGCCCCCAACCCAACTTATAATTCTGTATTTCCTTTATATATACATTAAATGTCACTGTCTTTGTACATTTTCCAGTCTATATTTGTATGATACAGAGGCTAGGGCCATGGTGGCAAACCTATGACACGTGTGCCAGAGGGGGCACTCAAAACCCTCTCTGTGGGCACACACACTGTTGCCTCAGCACAGAGTTCCCAAGTTAATAGAAAGTTAGAGAGATTCAGGGCCAGGCTGCTCTGAGGACATTTCTCACATCCCCTGCCCCTCTATAAGTTTCATCATCACTGGAATAGGGCATTGGACTTAAAGTCAGAAGCAACTAGCTTTGAGTTGGGTGACCTAGAGAAATTGATTTAAGCTCTCTGTGTTTCAGTATGCTTATTTTTAACATGAGGGAGCTGAATTCCAACTCCTTTCCAGCTCCAAATTCATTTCCCTGTGAGTAGTTTAATTTTCTTCTTTCTATCCACAGTAACATACACACAATAGGTGCTTAGCAAGTGCTTGCTGAATTTAATTAATTATTCTTTCCATCACTTTCTACCCTAATCTGTCCATTTAGAATGAGAAAATTTAACATAATGGCTCTCAACATCATTTCAAGCTATATATATATTTAAGATATGTAAACATCCTGTATTTATAATTCTTTCCAAAATCATAAACTTCTTTGAATAGACAGAACCCTCAGTTTGGTATTAAAACATTAAGAAAATTATGCTTGATGTCATTTAGTTCATACCGATATCCTTTAGTACCTTTTCATGGTAACTAGAAGAAAATAGCTCTTTTGTCATAATCACCTGGAGTCCCACCTAAGAATATAGCAAATGTTTAGACTTGAGGAGGAGTGTGACATAGAACTCTTTACACTACTGAGAAATATATAATTGATCACTTTTCTTCCTAAATATTATTCCAGATCAGATAATATTTGTAAAGTGCTGAGTATAGTGTCTAGCACAGTGTGCCAATGATAAACACAAGCAGGCACATAGTAGACAATTATTGTATAGTTAGAATGTTGTACCCCAAGATTTCGTTTCCCACAATTCCTTTTCCCTTTCATTTATGTTTGTGTTGTTACATTGTTTTTCATATAGTTTTGGTTTCTTCTCCCTTTCTCTCTCTTCTTCAATGTGAGTGGCTTGGGGACTCTAGCCTTTTAGTTTCCTTTTTGCTTCAAGTTAAATTTAATAAATATTATTAAATATAATATTTGGAGTATTAGAGATTAATTTTAAAATCTACATTATTAAATGTTTTTCTCCCTTATTCTCTTCCCTCAGTCCGCATTCAAGTATTTGAAATGCCCAAATTTACATAGTAGCTCAAATTTATTTTTCATCTTTCACTGTACCCTGCTGATGTGGGAGAAACACATCCAAGTTTATAGCAGGGTTTCGCCCCAAGGATGGGAGACTCAACCTCCATTTAATTCAGAAGTAAGAAAAGAATTGTATTTGAGGAAGAGGTGGTTTATGGTGGCATAATAGCTGGTATAATAGACTGGGGGCTAATCAGGTAGCCTTAGGGCTGTTGGATAAGCCCAGAGGCTAGTAGAGTAGCCCTTTTGGACATGATTATATGGAGTAGCAGCTTCATGGTAGAATGGCAGCTTCCACAGAGGAGTGGCACTTTCACTCTAGAGTGGCAGCTTCCACTATGGAGTGACAGCTTCCATACTCTGTGTATCAGAGTTGACCTATTTACTAGAGTCTGGTAGCTTAGCCTCTCCCTTTTCAAACTTTGGGATTTGTTGCTATAGAGGATAAGGAGCATGCATAAGATTGAGGGATTCTTCTGGAATGACAGAGTCCCCAATGCACAGGTTCTGTGTTCCTCCATTGTCCACCTTGTCATCATTTGTCATTGCAGGAGAAGTCTTGTTGCCCTTCTACAGCTTAGTAATGGTGGGGCTGTGTGGTGGTGGTTAGGAAGTATCTGTTAAGTGTTAGCTAGGAAGTGTCTGAGGCTGGATTTGAATTCATGCCTTTCTGACTTCAGATTCAGGACTTTATCCCTTGAACCACTTAGCTGCCTCCTAGGCTTATAGAGGTTAAGTAAGTTGCCTAAGGTCATATAGCTAGGAAGTTTGAGTCTGGATTTGAACTCCTGTCTTCCCAATTCCAGGCCCATTGCTTTTAACCACTCAGACACAGGTACAACCTCCATATCTTTTTACTACTATTCAAATTCTTCCTCCTGGGCAGTCTGGTTATTATCAAGTCAGTTGATTACTCCCCTATAATTATCAAGGATTTTCTGTTTATCTTCATTATCCATTTTGTCCCAATTTCTTATTCTCTACAATAGCTTTCATGTCGAAAGCACAAAATTCCAGCAAGTTCTTTGAAGACATTTTATCGCTTTCTGTCTCTGCTTCTTCTTTTTAGCTTTATACTTTTCAACTTCTCGGACCACACTCTCAGTGCCTTCCTTGCTTAGACAGCCTTTGCTATTGGTGATGTGTGCCAGGCACTGTGCTGGTAATCTTATTCTCCCTGCCTATGCTTTTATTCACAGCAGATCCACTAAGGATTCCATTTGCATCCTTATCAAAGGCCATTTCAATCTGAGAAACTTCTTAGGGAAGAGGGTGGATTTCTGGGAGCTCAAACTTGCCAAGGAAGTTGTAATGTTTTGTTATCCTTCTCTTGCCTTCATAAAGCTGGATAAGGATGCCAGAATGGTTGTCTAAGTAGTAAGGACCTCTGTTTTCTTGGTAGAGATTGTGTTTAATCTGAACTATTAAAATTCCACAAGCAGTGTCAATGCTAAAAAGAAGAGCATTATCCAACAGCAGCAAGTCCAAAACATTCTCACATTTATGCTCAAGCAAGAGGGCAACCTGGAAAGCTGCACTACAAACAAGAGACTCATTAGGATTAATTCTCATCCAGTTTCTTGTCAATGAAGTTTCTAGATCTTGTGGATGTGAGAAGAACCACCCACCCACATGAGTCATAGATTCATGACTTACCTGGCTTAGCATCCCTTAGGGACTTTCCCAGGGGAGTCCAGTGTATCTTGGAAGAGGCCAATGTTTATTATTTTAAAATAGGCATAGGTGAGAGGTATTTAAATTTGATCCTTTATAGAAGAAGCCAATCTCATTATATGCGTGGGTATTGGAAGAGAGGGGGCTCTCTACCTTTTTAAGCAGTGGAGAGGGTGGGCAGATAACCCCTTTGTTTTCACTGATTTCCTTACCCTGCTGAGGCTTGAATTCAGCAATGAAATGGTAGAATATATATTGGTAAAAGACTGTCCATCACAAGTTAGTGTCCCCGGCTACGGTCTTGACCTCAAAAATGAAATTTTCTGTGGTGAGCCTGGAGACATTAAAAGTGCTGAGTCTGAGGTCAAAGATCAGCTCATCTCTTTTTGGTCTGGGTCTGGAATGGGTACAGTCCCATAGTATTGTTTTCATGCTCATCAGTCACATTTATCAACAATTAGAACTTGGGCAGGAGCTAGTGGAGAGGGCGCTGGCTTTGGGATAGGACATAACCAAGTATAAATTCCACTTCTGCTACTTGCTACTTAGCTAACCTGAATCAAGTCATTTCTCTTTTTGAGGTCTCACTTTCACTGACTATAAATGACTCGGTAGCTGTATGACTGAGGCGAGTGTCACAGCTTCTCTGAGCCTCATTTTTTAAAATCTGAAAAGTGGGCATAATAGTTGTAAATCTGGAGTTTTATAACTCAAGAGTTATAAAGAAGATATTTAATATGTCTCAAAGTGTTATACCAATGTTAGTTTCCATTAACACATATTTGTTATATGTGGGGTATTGGGTCAGTTGATAATTCATCTTTAGTACCCTCAGAGACTTCTTTCTGCCCCATAGCTTCTGCCGACTCCTGTATAAGCTCCCTAGAACTGAGTCCATGATGACTCTCCCTATTCTTTTCAATATACAAATCAGAACTACCGTCTGGAAAGCACCTACACCATTCTTATTTTGGTACAAAATACCTAGAATTCTTGCCATATGTGGATAGATTAAAGGAATTACCAGTATTTAGCTTGGAAATGAGATTTAGTGGAGGAACATGATTGATGTCTTTAAGTATATAAAAGGCTGCCAGATGAAAGAGGAATGGTATTTGCTCTATTTGACTCCAGAGGACAGAAGACTAAAAGTGTAGAAGTTGCAAAGGGGCAAATTTGGGTTCAATGCCAGGAAAAACAAAAAACAAAAAACTTCTAAATGACAAGATCTGTGCAAAAGTGAAATGAGTTGCCTTAAGAATTAATGAATTGCTCTTCATTGGGAGTCTTCCTTAAACAAGATGCTCCCTCTCTCACTTCTGGGCATTTTCAGTGGCCTCCAGGCCTGAAATTTTTTCCTTCCTCATCTCTGCCTCCTGGCTTCTCAGGCTTCTTCTAAGTCTGTACTAGAATGTTGCCTTCTTTAAGAAACCTTTCCTCATTCTCTTCAATTCTAGTGCCTTCTCTCCCTTGATTACTTTCAATTTATCCTGTATGTATCTTGTTCGTACATAGTTGTTTGTATGTTCTCTTCTCCATTAGACTCTAAGGTCCTTGAAGTTAGAGGCTATTTTTTGCCTTTCTTTGTGTTCCCATCTCTTAGCACAAAGCCTGGCATATAGGAGGTCATTTAATAAATGTTTATTGATTGATTGTCTTCCTGACTAGGGATAAAACCTTTGTTCAGGTATGGGTTGGTTGAGATGGCCTCTGAGGGCCCCTTCCAATTTTGAAATCTGTGAATAGAAGAAATGTTTTGTTTTTGTATTTGTTATAGGTCCTGGTACATATTGTTCAGTTTTTCAGTCATGGATAACTCTTTGTGACCCCATGGACCAACTGTTCATGGAATATTCTTGGCAAGAAAATTGGAGTGATTTTCCATTTCCTTCTCTAGTCTTTTGCAGGCAAGGATTAAGTCACTCACCCAGGGTCACTCAGCTATTAAGTGTCTGAGGTTAGATTTGAACTGTGGTCTTTCTGACTCCAGGTCCAGTGCTCTTATCCTCTGTGCCATCTAGATGTCCTGTATTATGCCTGGTATAAAATAGATGCTTAATAAAAGTTTACAAAAACAGACATATTGGTCTAATTATGGAGTAAATAGCTTTGCCATTAAAAAGTTATACATTATGAAAATAGGTGGAGAACACATTTTGGAGTTGTGTATTGGGGAATCACATGCTGAAATAATACTTGATTAATCCTTGAAATAATACTCCTTTCTAACACTGTTTTTGTATGAGGATAGAGCTGGTGCTAATAACTGTACGCCACTAAAAGGTATGGAGGAGAATAATCTACAAATTGGATAAACAGCTCCTGCATATTGAAAAATTGACTATATTTACATCTAAATTGGTATTAGCATAAAGCTCAGGTTTATGACTTGTTGGCAGGTTTCCAAAAATATTTTGTAAAATCTAAACCATTTGAAAGGTTTTCTACAAAGTTTCTTTTCCCCACCCAACCTTAATCACTATTACTCTAACTATGTATGGACAGAGCCAAGGCAACCTGTTTCCTGCTCTGCTTCCAATACTTATGGGGGGAAGTGCTCAGTCATCTTCCAGATCCAAATTGTAGAGCTTTATGTGGTCTACTGATGGCATCACAGAGATTCCTGATAAAAAAGAAAATAAAAGAAAACATTGTCAGTTTAGATTACATCAAAAACGATAGATTTCAGATCCCTGCTCTCTCTTTCTGGGATCTTCATAGTCCTTAGCAAGGAACCTCATCTATTTGCTTCATGGACTCATTTTAGTATCTTGCTCTTCTCAGTTTGCTTCTAATGACCTTTGTCACCCTTTTGCTTTTGCTCTCCTGCTCTGGGTGATGAAGTTTAATTCTTGTTTGCATTCATGAATTAGGGGGGAAAAAGCCAACAACCAACAACAACCTTGCTCATTTCATCTGGGATAAACTACAAGCCTTTTCCCCTTGGCCTATCTTATTAATATTTGATGACATTTACTTTCAAAGTGACTTTCCAGAGTTGCCCTAAGGGTGCAGTACAAAGGAGGCTTTCTAATGCAAATAGGATTGGATTGAAAGTTCTGTAAAAAGCAGACCCAAATGACACTGCTCTCAAAGTCAAATCCCAGTCCCCAAAGCAGTTGTTCAATCAATCGATCCATCAACAAATATTTATTACACTCTTCCAATGGGCAAGGCTGAGTGTCTAATTTGAAAAACAGCTTTTTGACTCAGTCCATGAAGGAATATAGTGTGGACAGATGCTGCAGAATCTACAGTACATTCTACAGCTGTAGAATCTATGGTTAGATGGACAATGAACTCAGCCTAGAGTTGTATAAAACTAGGAGATGGGCTAGATAGAAATTAGGAAGTTATGAGACATTCTTCAATGGTCCCGATATGCATCTCAATGGAAGAAGTCCAACTTGTTAACCCCATCATCCCCTGATGATTCTTAGTCACTGCAAAATACTGAATTCTTATTACAATGTAATCACAATTGTAGGTGAAGATATAGCACAATTCCAAAGAGAAAAAGTGGTTGTATTTTAATTCAATTCTATTCAGTAAACAATTATTAAGCCCTTATTATGTGCAATGCCCTGTACTCTGAAAACAGAGACAAAAACGAAACAGTAATTACCCTCAAGAGACTTGCAATCTTCTGCTTATGAAAAGCATTTATGCAAGCAAGTAAATCCAAATATGTATAAAGTAAATGACAAGTAATAAAGCAGTGGAAAGCAGAAACACTAAAAATAGAGTGGGAAGGATAAGCAAAGATTTTGTTTAGATGATAGTTTTTTTTTTTAACCTTTACCTTCCATCCTAGAATCAATACTGTATATTAGTTCCAAGCCAGAAGAGCAGTAAGGGTTAGGCAATGGGGGTTAAGTGACTTGCCCAGGGTCACACAGCTAGGAAGTGTCTGAGGCCAGCTTTGAACCTAGGATTTCCCATATCTAGACCTGGCTCTCAATCCATTGATCCACCCAGCTGCCCCAGATGATAGTTCTTGAGCTAAGCCTTGAAGAGACAGATGTTGGAATCATGAAGGCAAAGATAAGAAAGGACTATACTCCAGGCAATGGAGAAAGTCTTGACGAGGACACAGAAACAGAAGCAGGAGCTGGGCTATTACATATGAACAGAAGGAAGCAGGCCAATATGGCTAGAACATAGTACTGATGGTGGAAGGTATTGTGAATGCTGTGTATTATCAATAAAGACCTAAGCATAAGAAATGTTACAGTAGACATTGTCAAGACAAGAAAATATATATGGCTCAATTGGGTAAAAATGAGGGAAGAAGAAGGCACCAAGTGGCTCAGTGGAAAGAGCACCAGGTCTAGGGATGGGAGGACCTGTGTTCAAAACTAGTCTCAGATATTTCTTAGCTGTATGGCCCTGTGCAAGTCATTTAACTCTCATTGAAACATATCAGTGAAGAACATAAAGGATGCAATCAGAGACATGTATGATGAGAAAATATTATGGCAGATACATAGTAATATATGGCATTCTCATAGGGTTCTCAAAATTGAGTATTGGAATAAAAATAAAGGCCAGATACTCCATCTGCAGAATGCACAAAAATTGCTACCTATGCCTATGACAAATTTTTTTAAAAAGTATTAAAGGTATTTTGTGCCCTGTAGACCATGAGGATAGAATGGAAAAGGAACTAATTGGTAAGAATTGTATAGGTAGAGAAGAGCAGGGAGGGAGGTATTTGAGTCAACTATAATGATGACTTTTGGTTGGTCATGGGCAAGATGAAAGAAGTATAAATAAAGGTTGAGAGATGAGAATATGCAAGAATTTAGAGGACAGTGAGTAGATCTGGTTAGTTGGAAAGAAATTTGGTCTATCTTCCTTTCTCAGCTCTTTCTCTCTCATCTACATACTCAAATCATCTTATCCCAACTTGGTTTCATTTAAACTGCAGGTTAAACCAAGAACTTTCTGAAAAATGATAATTTAAGGGTCATGTTACTCTTGTAGCCCTCAAAGGCTGGCCCTGAGTGTCTTTCATATTTTAGCCAAGATCCTTTCTCCAAGCAGGATCTTTCCCAGTCTAATGGGCTGTTGAAATGAATATAATGAAAAGAGGAAATAGCAAAGATAATAAAGTAGCAAATCAATAAGAGAGTTTAAACCAATGTCACCAGCCCACAGATTCATTAGTAGTTGCCTGGAGGCACCAAGGGAATTGAAACACATGTGGTATTCTTTCATTTCGGGCTATTCAGCTAAAGGAAACTAGGAGAGAAGAGCTTGAAACCATATTGACCATTTTCATGAATGCAGTAGTTATTAGCATCCTCAGAGTTGGGGAAATAAGCCTTTTCTATCACAGAGCAAATTGATAAGGTGGTTAGCAATAATGATATAGCCACTAGAAACCATTTTCAGGTCCATTATCATTTAGTAATTTTTGGAGAGCCTGTGATATTCTAGGCATTGTACCAAACAGCAGCACAGTCTCTGTTATCCCAAGGTCTGAGATTCAACCATGAACAAACAAGCAATATTATATTATTAGTCATGGGGAAAGTCTGTGGGGAGAGAACTAAGCACTGTGCAAAAGCCATAAGGAACATGGCAACAAATTTGGGAGGTGCCTGAATATTGGCTTATTGATACATATATACTGACATAAGCTGATGCTGTGTGTTAATCCTGGGTTCTACAGCTAAGTCTTTAAGAAGCCATTGTACTACTCAGCCACTGATAAAATCATTTCTCTACCATTCTGAATGCTTTGGGGAAGTCCACTAATTGGCTTTCTGCCACTGTTCTCTAGCCTTTTTGAACCAGGATGGCTCATTATAGATTGACTCTTAATTACATTTGTCTTTTTAAAAATGCTGCATCAGGGAAAAAGGAAGAGAACCTATATGTTCCAAAATATTTATAGTAGCTCTGTGGTGTCAAGGGACTGGAAATCAAGATGTCCATCATTTGAGTAATGGCTAAACACATTGTTATATGATTGTGATGGAATACTATTGTGTCATAAGAAATGATGAGCAGACTAATTTTTTAAAAATTAGAACCACATTAGACAATGAAGAGTGAAACAAATAAAACCAAGAGAACATTATATAAAGCTACAGATTTAGTATTCGAAGAATAACTTGTGAATGTTCATCTCCAGAGAATGAACTGAAAAATGGACACATGAAAGACATAGTTTACATATATATAACTGTTTGTCAGATGATGCCTTCTATGATGTGGGGAGGGTAAGGAGGGTCTGAGATACCTGGAAATAAATTCTATTAATAAAATGTTTTTAAATGCTGCATAACACATATATTTCAACTTCTCCTTAAAGCAAATCATCATAGAATAGAATTTAGACTCCTCCCTAGACTTCATCAGATAGAATTTGGTTCAGCGAACCAGTTCAACAGTGGGGTGCAGTGGAAAGTCTGATGGATCGGAAGTTAGAGATCTGAGTCTTAATTCTTGCTCTACTATCTGCCACTACCCATGCGACATAAGGACTGAACCCCTCTAGGCTTCGGTTTTCAAATAAAGTGAAGAAGTTGGGACTATATAACCTCTGAACTCATTTTTACCTTTAATTCTGTAGTCCAGTGATCCTTCAACCCTTTGAATATTTACAAAAGCACCCAATCAGTGTGGTATAGGGGATGAAAAGATGAACAACGATAATCCTTGCTCTGAGAATTTACAGTTTAACATACAATATGCAACAAATATATATCCTAACCAAATAAGTATTTGAAAAGTTAGAAAGTCCAAGTAACAGAAGAGACACTAAATAAAGTACTATAAGAAAAATTGAAGAAGGAGAGATCTCTTTTAACTATGAAGGTCAAGGAAGTCTTCATGATAAATCTTCAAGATCTAGTGAACTAGGTTTCTGTACTGGTAATAGAAAACCTTCTAAAGATAGGGATTAGGATTTTATAGACTTGTTTAGACCTATTACATTTTAGGTCAAGATTCTGTGACTGATATTACCATCAGCAGAAAGAGGGAAGTTTGAAGGAGGGGATGGTATTAGGGACAAGAAGATTTAACTCACTTCATCCTTTATTAGGTATCTTCTGTGTTCAAGGAATTGGGTTTTTATTATTTTTATTTTTCCTATAAATTTAGCAGGATGGGCAACTCCTAGTGGGAAAGTCCTTTCTTTGATACAGATCAATAACTTATCTAAAACTTATAGTCTAAGAGAGTTACCCAAGGGCACTGAAAAATTAAGTGACTTGTCTATGATCAGAAAGTTCATATGTGTCAGAGACAGGTCTTGAACCTAAGTATTCCTGACTCTGAGCCCAGCTACCTGGTCACTTTGCCATTTTGTGTCTTTGGCCCTACAATGAAGGATAGGGATTTAACTTGTGATTTTAATGATACTGAGAACTCTCAGGTGAAAAAATGTCATCTACTAGTGTAGGTTGGCATATTCTTTGTAACTCATAGCTGTAGGTAATTGCATAGAATTGTTTTGCTCAGTCTTCAACTACTAAGAGACTGGAGTATTGTGCCATTTTCTTCTCCAGTATGTCCCAGTTTTGCAGATGAGAAATTCAGGCAAATAGGGGCTAAGTGACTTGCCCAGGGTCACCCAGTGTGCACCTGGCTTTAAATCCAGATCTTCCTTACTCCAGGATTCATGCTTTATCCACTGCATCACCTAGCCGTCAATTACACAGAGTATGGGTCCATGAATTTGTTGGTATCATAGACGACTTTGGTCTGATGAACTCTCTCAGAACATTTTTAAATGTGTAAAATATATTCATAAGATTACAAAGGAAATCAATTTTATAGTTATCCAAATACTTCTATAAAGGTTCACAGACCCTGGATTCAGAACTATTGGCTTAGAACTCTGAGAGGCATGAAATAATAAAGAATAAAATAAGCAGAACCAAGAGAATGTTGTATATGGTAATGGCAGTATTTTTTGAAGAGTATATGAAAATGACTAAGCTATTCTGAGTTAAGTGAAGATTCAAATCAACTACAAAGACCTATGAAGAAGTAGGCTATCTCCCTCTAGAGAAAGAACTGATATATGCAACAAAGCATTGTATAGTTTCATATATATATCTGTGTCAGATGTTGGCCTTCTCTAGTATGGGGTTGGGAAGGAGGGGAAAAGGAGGGAAATAGCTTGGAATTCAAATGTTAACCTCTGGCACTAGGTCTAATAAAGAAAGTCCTTGTCTTTGAGAGTCTTCACTTACTTTCTATTGACAGACATAATATAAACATGTTATGGGCTGCTGGTGGAGGTCTTGATCAGGTGCAGGGGCTCCTGCATTATACTGCATGATATTTTTCTGGAAAGAGGCTCTCCAGCTTCTTCCATGAAGGAATGTGGATGGATGTTCACCACCTCACACATAGTTTGAAAAGGGAGAGAGCTCTACCATCTGGAGGAATCAGGAAAAAGTCCCATAAAGGAACTGTCTCTGGTGCTGATCTCTGTAGGTAGACAATGCTTCTGAGAGGCAACAAGGAGATGAAGAGGGAAATCATTCTTGGAATGGGGGAAATATAGTGAAGATGGAGCATTCAGTTTGGAAAATAGATTTGCTCATTTTTAATGTTAGGTCAGTGAGGTATCCATATTGAGATGTTTGAAAGGGAGTTAGACCTAGAGCTCAGGAAGAGATTGGGACTAGCTATCTGGTTACTGATGAAAATAAAATCAAAGTAAGGAATATCTATCTGCTTTGAGTAAGACACAGTCATAAGCAATGCTGCGAATACAAAGATGGATAGAATCCTCCAGAACATCTTGTCTTATAATAACAAGGGGAAAAGGCATAAACATCTGAAATGTTACCATAAGTAAATCACCAAAAGACTGCTATAAAATGGTCTTAGAGTCATTTCGCCTATTAGCATCTTGAGGTCAGTAAAAGACCCTGACAGTACGAGGAGATAAGATGGATCATCACATCTGATCTAAAAATGAGGCAAAACTAGTTAGTTTTCACTAAGTTCTAGCAGTCTTTTCACTGAAGCCCTATTTTTGTCAGTATCTACTCTGATAGGAAACTTGGCTGTCCTTCCACATTTCAAGTTGGAGGCAGTTACATGGTTACATGGACAGAGTGCTGGGCCTAAAGTCAAAAAGATATGTGTTCAAATCTAGCTCTAGATACTTACTGGCTGTGTGATTCTGGGCAAGTCATTTAACTTGTGCTTGCCTCAGTTTCCTTAATTGTAAAATGGGAATAACATCATATCTATCCCCTAGACTTGCTATGGGTACTAAATGAGATAATATTTATTATCTTTATAAATATTAAATTATCTTTATAAATATTATTATCTTTATAAATATTAAAATATTTATAAAGGCAGGCCTTAAAGGCCAGGTTCTCAGCTGTAAAATGGGGAAAATAATAGCACCTACCTCATAGCATTGTTGTGTAGATTACATGATGAATGATAACACATGTTCAACCTAAATCATATAGCCTGCCCAAGATTGGGAGGTGGGAGGTTTGAGAGAGAGGGAGAGAAAATGGATTACAAAATGTAAGAAAGTTATTACTGAAAATTATATCAACATATGAACTTTTTTAAAAAAAGATTACATGGGGTAATATTTGTAAAGTTCTTAGCACATGCTGGCACATAAATGCTATTGTTGTTGTTGTTGTTGTTGTTGTTGTTATTATTATTATTATTATTATTATTTTCTTGCCCAGGTCAGGTTTCCATGAAATTTTTTCTAGTCTCCTTCCCATGCTCCCAGCGGGTATGTTATCATCTTTTCCTCTCCAGCATCCTTTAATGAACTGTCTCCTCTTATCAGAATACATATTCCTTAAAGTCAGAAATGTCTTTCCTGCTTGCTTATATTTCTATCCTTAAGGCTTTGAGCAGTTCTTGGCACATAATAAATATTTAATAAATGCCATATCAAACTAGATAACTATTTAAGTGACATAAAGCTATGATATAGACCTTTAAACATTTTTTGAAGTCTAGGGAGAAGATATACATTTTTCCTCATTTTAAAAATAAGGAAACTGAGACCAGAAAGATTAATTGGTTTATCCAAGGTCAATTTTCCCAAGGTTAATTGACTGCCCAAGACATTAAGTAATAGAATCATAACTTGAATCCAGTACTTCTGACTCCAAAATCCATCCTCTTCCTACTGTATTATTCTGTGTCAGATACAGAGGTTAAAATTTTCCTGGGCAAAGGGAAGTGATCTAGGAAAAGAAACTGAATTAAGAGTACTAGAAACTAAGTGAGAGAAACAGAAGATGGAAGGTAGGAAACAGCCTGTGATCATGGTATATGAACCCCCAAATTTTTGTTCAGATTTTTCCATTGTGTCTCACTCTTCATGACCCCATTGGGGTTTTCTTGGCAAAGATACTAGAGTGATTTGCCATTTCTTTTCCAGTTCTTTTTATAGATGAAGAAATTGAGGCAACAAGGTTAAGTGACTTGTCTAAGGTCACACAGCTAGTAAGTGTCTGAGGCCATATTTGAACACAGGAAGAGGAGTCCTCATGACCACTCTGCCACCTGGTTGCCCAAACAATAAAATACCAAGTCCCAGTTAATACTATGGTACATTAGGAGGCTATATAGAGAATTTTTCTGGAAAAACAATATGAATGACAAACAACCCTACTTGGTCTATACTATTTGCTCTGGCCATATATCCTGCCAGATCTCTGAAATGTGGGAATACTAAAGAGGACTTTTTAAAGTTTTATACATATGGCTCAAAAACACCTCATGCAATTTTAGTAAGTAATCTTAGAGATTTGTTTTACCAGTGAGAAGAATGACATAGAGGGGAATTAAGTCACTTGCCAAAGGTCACACAGCTATTTTGAGTCAGAACCAAAATTAGAATAAGAATCTGCCAACTTCTAGCCCAGATCTCTTCCTTCAATATCAAGCTTGATTAGTGCTTTGAGGAATCAGAAGTGAATCTTTGCTAAGGGGATACCTGCTAGGAGAATTAGATGCATTATCCCTTGGGCCCTATTCCAAGGATACCTTTTATTCTAGGGTGTCCTTGGTAGATTTATAGTACTTAGGTCCACATTTTGACTGACATTTTTTGGGTATCATTTCTGTTGGCAACTGAGACAATGAATGAAAGTCTAGATTAAATTCTGTTCAATTGAACAAACATTTAAGTGCATACTGTATATATCTGGTATTGTGCTAGGCATTGGGGATGCAAAGCTCACTAAAACACAATTTTAGCTCTCAAGAAAATTACAATCTAATGAAAGAAAAGGACAAATACAAAAATGACAGACAAAAAAGGAGGGTGTAGAGAGAAGGGAGGCAAAATTCCATGAGAAATTTAAGGAGGGAAAGATTGTTTTAGCTGGCAGAGAAAGCAAGGTCATGGAAGTTTTCTTGAGAATATGAGCCTTGAGTCTTGAAGGAAAGGTAGAGCTTTCATTGATGGATGTTAAAGAGAATAGGAGAGGAGAGAGTGGAAGCAAAAAATGGAAATGAGAAGGATCCCAGTGAAAAACAGGGAATAGAGAGTTTGGTGAGAACTAAACTAAAGCGTGACAATCAGGACTTCATTCTAGGGCACTAAAATTTAGAATGGGAGTACCTGCAACCCTTCAGAATCTCATTTAGCAAACTTGTCACTTAGCAAGAATAGAAAATTAAAATAGGAAATTACCCTCTGATGGCCATTTCTTCCCTTAGTAGTCACTTCTCACTAGAATTCTTTTCAGTTATAGACCTACATTAATGACTTTCGACACCTAGCAGCAGCTTCATTGCCTCCCAGTGTCTCTGAAACCCTGCACTTCACTCTCAAATTGAAGATGCCTTTCATGTCATTTGCCTGGATACAGAATTATTTTGTTATTTTTTGTTATTTGTTCTGGGTACAGAATTTGCTAGTAATAGTACTAAATAGGATATATAGAATATGACATAAAACCAAGAGGTCAGTTTGGAGTAAGAGTGTGAAAGGTCTCAAATACCAGAATCAGAAGTTTATATTTTATTTAGTAGGCACTGTGGAACCATCAATAGTTTTTAAAAGGAAGAGGAAACATGATCGATATGAATTTCTTAAGCTGCTCTTCAAAGCCTTTCATACTCTGACCTTAATCTCGTTTTTTTAATCTTATGTCTTACCTTTAGGATAATCTCTTCCTTTTATTCCAAACAAATAAGATTACTTTCTGGCCCTTGAATTGTCTTATATTCTTTCATCTAGGATCATATTGTTACTGGATCCTTGAATATTTTCTCCCAATTTTTACATCTCTAAATCCTTATTCAGGGAAGACTAGTTCCTCTGGTACAAGGGCTTGCTAAGTACTTTTCAGGGTTGCTTTCTTCCTTGTTGTGCACCTGCCCCCCAACCTGCGACTGAACTAGTTTAAGGGTAATTGACAGGCCTCAAATCAGTCAGTGAGTTTAAGGGGGTGTCTACCCCAAGCATGTGGAGACTTCCTCCCTGGAAGAGGTACATGAGAACAATTTTTTCCAATGGTCACAATGGTGACTGACGTTGGTGATGTGGAATATTTAGAACTCGGTCAGACACTAAAGAAGTCAAGATCATCCCCTGTATCTCAGGCCACCACCAGTTGTCCTGATTTTTGTCCTGCTACTGGACTCTGATACTCCAGAAGAGAAAGTCAGTTTGACTACACTGTGCAATTCTGCTTCACTTAAATCCAATTTATTCAAGAATCAAAAGACATCACAAATGTTGTCATTTTGGTCCTCTTTGAGTGCAAAGGACAACTAACCAACTATCCAAGGCTTTGGCCTCTGAGTCCTTTCACCATCTAAGGCCTCAAATCCTATCTACTATATGGAGCTTTCCATGAAATTCCAAATGAAGTAATCTTTATCTTCTGAATCTCTCATAGTTTTTTTACTTATACATCTCTTGTCACTGAGCATATTGGACTTCACATTATGATTATTTGTGTAGTTGGTTCAACTTCCCTATTCCTGGAGGGTAGGGACTGTGTTCTCTTCTTTTTTTTGGTTTCCACAATTCTTACCAAAGTGTCTTATACATAGCAGTCTTTTAATAAATATTTTATTAATTAGTGAATGAATAGATAATGAAAAATATAACTATATAGTAATAAAACCTATTCTAATACTTTTTTATGAATATTATTTTTCTTGAGACCAAAGATTGTAACCACTATGACCATACTTCCAGTTCAGAGTAATTTTATATTTTTGTCATCAGCGGGAATTGCTTCTGAAAATAACAAAGAAAGTTACCATTCCGATGATACATCTGTGATTTGGAAAATGCTCATATTATTATGTATTTTCCAGGATAAATAAAATCACTCTGCCTTGTGGTTAAATTTGTTTTGATTTGGTCATAAATTGCAATGTTCTTTTTGTATCTATGTTTTCCATTCTTAAGGCACTGTCTACATAAGTTGGCATGTTCAACAGAGGCTGATAAAAGCATAAATAAGAAATCAAATTTATAGGGCACTCTGAGCATTACTCAAGACTTTATTTACAACAACCCTATGCGGTAGATAATGCAGGTTTATGATTACCTCTTTATAACTGGGAACACAGAGACTCAGAGTTCAAGTGACTTGCCCAGGGTCACATAGCTAATAAATTTCAGAGCCAGGCCATCTCTATCTACCATTTCACACAACTTTTTTGAATTGGAACTGATCAGTTTCCCCAATAGATAGTATACCATAGGAACTCTTCTACTATTGAACATATCGGTATGTAGGCATTAGCTAAATCAAGCTTTGGTCTCCACCACTGACTTGGATATTTGTTCATTTCAGATGATAAATTCAAAATTTAATGTGGACAAGATGAAGCCCGTCAAATTATGCTAAGTGTATTTTGGAAAAATAACCTTCTAAAGTAATAAGAAATGAGAGAATGCAATAGTGAGCCTCTAATATACTATAAATGTTCCTAATAGGATATGAAAGTCTTAAATCATGGAAATGAAAGAGTAAATGCTCAGATTTTGCAAAGCACTCTCTATTTTGAAGAAGGTTCTATTATATGATTCTGAGACATATCCTAAGGCAGAGTTGGGTTTATTGAAGGCAACTTTGAATTTAAGATGTGCTATTAGCAAAATCATCTTCAAGTATAAAGGAGAACAATGTGTAAATCCTCACTTGGCCTTTACCTCTGTAGAGCAGAATATTGGAGGTCCCTTCCATCTTGCCAGTTATTCAAGGTAGAGTGTCATTGTCGCTGCAATTGAACCTTATTTTAAAAGTTTACCTTGCCTTGGGTGAAGAATAATTTTCTTCTGATCTTATAAGGAGTCTGTAAATTGCACCCAAGATTCAAACTTGAGGAGGTAAAATATACAAACTAGTATTACTTTCTCTTAAAAAACAAAACAAAACTATACCCTTTCAGAACTGTTTGTGAAGAATAATTTCAATTTAACCCTGGTAAGGTATATGGCAAGTTGATGAGGAAATTGGAGTGTTTATAGATAAAGCTAGTGGATAAAGCATAAAGTCTGGAGTAGTTCAAATTGACCTCAGACACTTAGTAGCTCTGTGACCCTGGGAAAGTCACTTAACCCTGTTTGTTTCAGTTTCCTTATCTGCGAAACTGCCTGAAGAAGGAAATGGCAAACCATCCCAGTATCTTTGTCAAAGAAAAAAAATGGGCTCATGAATTATTGCACATGACTGGAAATGACTGAATGAGAAAACCATGCATAAACAGCATGGCATAGTAAATAAAAATCACAAAAATTTGGGTAAAAATTTCTGCCTCTGAAATATGCTCTGTGATCTAAGGCAAATCTCTAAACTTCTTAATATTCCAGGTAACTGTCTAGCAGTATAATTTACTGTATGGTTGTTGACATATATTGGTGGAGGGAATTTCCTTCTAGAAGGAAAATACATGTCCAGGTCCTCTCTTTTCTTTCCTCCTATATTCATTAAAAAAAAAAAAAGGTATAGCACTGTACCTTTGACATATGAAGAAGTATGAGAAGGGTGCAAAATAAAATCATAGGTTCCTAGAAGGTTGGTACTAGAAAGGGTTATAGGGGTTACTTTATCCATCATATTACAGATGCAGGAACAAAGAACAGAACATTTTAATGATTTTATTTTTCTCTGTTTAAGAATGTTTCTCCAATTCCTTATAAGCTTTTAAAAAAATGATTGAGAATGGCTCAAACTCTTTGAGACTGATTGATTTAGGGCACTTTATAATTTCCTTTTTGTAATTAAAAAAGCCCTCTCCAACCCATAAAGCAATTTTATTTGTATCTTAATATAAAAGATCTAATTTAGTGTTTCTGTGATGCTAAATTTACTGTACACTTTCCCTAAGGAAGTTAATTTAAAATCAAACTTGATCCTGAAATAGATTCTTGTGCATTTATATAAGCAATTACTTCCCTGTACCTAAATCCATTATCATGACCTCATGCTTATCTGATCATTTTCTGGAAAACTAATTTTAATCCTGACATAAAATATATGTATCATTAGACTGTACCTATACACACAAATCAATTAAATTAGCATAAGTTAAATTTAATTGAGTGACCTTTAGTTATTCAATCCCATTTGCACCCTCCCCCTTTCTAGTTGTAAGCTACGTTTTAGTGTTGAAAGCTTACTTTATTTTAATAAAGTGAAACTCAGTCCAACAATTCAATTATGTTTATTAAGTACCTACTAGGTGCAAGGTGCAGTGCCAAACATGAAACAACTTTTGGAAATTGATGATACTTCATGATTCATGTTCTGGACTTTCTTCATTATATTTTGAAATTTTCTCCACATTTGTCTGGAAAGATTTACTTTTTATGAAATTGTGCTGGCTAGTTTTTATCACCTCATATTTCTCCAGATGTTTTGCGATTTCATCCTCTATTAATTTCTCTAATGTCTTACCTGCCACAAACTACCTACTGTTGATAATTTACGTTCACTGTAGATATTTCTTGAAAAGTATGGCTCTACTGCCATATTTTAGTCCTTCTGAAGAGAGAAAAATAATCTTTGTTAATAATGTAGTCATTTTGTTGGACTTTTATTTTGATATTTGCAGGCATCACTTGTGTGGCATGGATCTATATATATTCTTATGGGCTTTAATTTAGGAAAGACGTATTTTCCTGAGACAATTAATGGTGACTTCATTAACCTTGAGTTTTCTTTTAGCACCTCCTTACTGGTTTCCCTTGTGAGCTAGAAGAAGTCATAAAACAAGATGCTCTGGGATCACTATAAATGTATGTTATTTAATTTCAATTGGACCTTCACTTCAGCACTGATCTTCTACTCTTTCCTAATTGATTGTCTGTCTACCTCATCACAGTGCCTGCTCCAAACCTCATCTTCTCTCAAACTTCATCTAGACTTCCTTCTGCAAAACTGAGGATTTTGCCTTATACTCCATTGAAAATACTAGGGTCATTCTTCTTGAGTTTCCACTTATCTCCCATTCCTCCTCTCTAATTACCCCCCAAAAATCCCTTGCTATCTTTTTTATACCAATATCTAATGAAGATGCAATCCTTCTTCTTAACAAGGCCAACCTTTTTATCTTTGATTCTATTCCCACCTGTCTTCTCTAGCAGATTACCGTATACACCATTCCCCCATCCCCATCTTCAATTTCTCTCTACCTACTGTTTCCTTCTCTGTTGCCTAGAAACACACCCAAGTCTACTTCATCCTTATAAAACCTTGTTAGATCCTATTATCACCAATAGCTGTCATCCTCTATCTCTTCCCCTCAAGTAAACTCCTTTAAAAAGTCATATACATTCAGTGCTATTACTTCCTCTCCCTGAATTCTAAGATTCAATTTTATTTTATTTTCAGGTTGTCATTTTCTTCCTCTCCTCTTTTCTTCCCTCTCACATTGAGAAAACAAGAAAAACAAAACTTATATCACACATATATAATCAAGCAAAACAAATTCCCCCATTACCTATGTCCAAATATAAATGTAAATGGCTCACTCTGCACCTTGAGTCCATCATCTCCTCAGGTAGATAACATGTTTGTCATAAATCCTCTAAAACTTTAGTTGATCATTGTATTGATTAGAGTTTTGAAGGTTTTCAAAGATCATCTTCATCATATTATTGTTTTTGTATAGACTGTTCTTCCTCTTTGAGTTCCCTTCTCTTTGCACTAATTCATGTCAGTCTTTCCAGTTTTCTCTAAAATCATCCCCTTCAGCATATCTTAGGGTAAAAGAGCAGCACACTTTCACATTCATATACCATAACTTGTTCAGCCATTCTTCATTTGATGGGCATCTCCTCAGTCTCTATCTCTTTGTCATCACAAAAAAAGTTACTATAAATATTTTCATATACATACATCATTTTCTTTATTTGATCTTTTTGGGAGCATACATTTAGTAGCAACATTGCCAGGGCAAAAAGGTTATGCACTTTTTAATAACTTACTAGACAGATTTCCAAATTGCTTTTCATAATTTCTGGACCACTTCACAACTCCAGCAATAGTGGATTAATATGCTTGTTTTCCCACAGCCCATCCAGAATATGTCATCTTTCTTTTTTTTGGCCAAACAAGATCATCCCTGCCCTCAATCAGATGATAGTCTAATAGGGGAAGACAATGCACATAGTACACTGGTGGCTGAGAGGAGTGTGGAGTAGGGACAGGAAAAAGAAAATTTGAACTAGATTTCTGTTGAGCGTATTTGACACACTGGCTCCAATTTGTGACTGCCATAGCAAAGGCTGATTAAAAGCTCCCTCTTTCAGTGAATACATTTATCAACCAAAGTAATGAAAGAAATAGTACTTGTGAAGAAACAACAACTTTACACTAATGGCTTAAAATCAGTCAAATGATTTGTTTGATGTGTTTACAAGCTCCTTGACAGTGTGACTGTGTCAGAAGTTTCATATTCTCCCTGTTAGCACAATTTTTTAAGGTGGTTATAAATCCATCCATTAGGTAAGTATCAGAAAAAATCATTTTCATCAACATCAAATACATTTAGAAGAAACCTGTCTATGACAGGTTCTAGGCTACCTGCCATACATTTAACATGGATTAGGCACCCCCTCAAGGAGCTAACTTTCATATTTCCACACCCTTGGAGAGCCATGCCTCATCTAGATAAAAGAGTAATCTCAGCTAGCATAGATATTCTAGTCTAGGCAGGATTTGGGTCAGAAGGCATCATCGACCAATTCTCTCAAAGATATAATCTGTGTCTGAGCATTGACTGGTTTGGACATACCAGAGTTGGCACTGCTGTAAAACCTTCTAATTATTCATCTTGAGCTCTTTGGGGCTATCTGTGGTGGCTGATCTCTTTTGCCTTTCTGCTACCCCTGCCTCACTGCTTTGTGCTTACTCTTGCGATTTAAACAAGATAATGCTGATAAACTCACATGTAAGAGGACAAAATATAGCCAAGCAGGATACCTTGTAGAAATTTCAATTATAAGGAAAATGTTAAGTATATTTTCTGTGGTCATGAAAGAAAGAAATGGAAATTTCATGCTAAGAAGGGAAACCTGGAGAAAATTGCCATTCTGTTATCAGAGGAAAATAGACTCAGTGGATTATAAAGCCAGTAAAGTTAAACATGGGTTGATCTAATTACCCATTTCAACTGTTTCCCATTCAGGAAACCTAGGCTCTTCAGGGAGTACTCCTTGATGAGTCAACAGATGATTATTCAATGAACAGATTTCTTGTGTGGTAGAAAAGATATTCTTTGTCCAGGGAATTGAGGGAGAAGTAAAGAGATGAAAGCAGAAACTTTCAAATTTCACAGACAAGCAAACAAAGATAAATGAGAATAAAAGCTTTTGAAAATAAAGTGAGTTAGAAGTATTATATTGTAAAAAAGTAAGACAATGTGTAATTAGGAAAAAATCTTGGACCCTTGGACTCCATCTTCCAGAATTCTTTCCTCATCTCAAAATCCCTTTTCTCTTTTCATTTACATGTGCCTTTACATTATTGTTTATATAGTTCTGTAACTCCTCCCTCTCTCTCTCTTTTTCTGCATATGCAACTGGGAAAGGAGGCTTTTACCTTGAGCTTTTGTAAGTTAGTTATTAATAACACAATCTTATTAAATATAATACTTAGAATATTGGATATTACTTTTGAATCTTACAATAAACAATAGAGAAGTATTAGTACTTATTGAAGGTCATTGTTGTTTTTGAAGAGGACCAATGTCATCATGGAATGATGTCTTGACTTGCATATGTTGGAAGTGAGGTAAAGTTTTGGGTGATAATATTAAGATGGAATCTAAGGATCCCAGAATCTCAGAATTGGACAGATCTCAACTGTCATATCTTCCAACCCATATATTTAAAAAAAATCTATAAGATACTTAATAAGAGATTATTTCGTCTTTGACAGAAGGTCTTTAATGAAAGAAATCTTACCAAAATAGCCCATTTCACTTCATACTGGTAGAATATTTTTCCTTACATGACACTTAAGTTTGCCTCTTTGCAGCTCCTACTCCATAGATCTGCCCTTTGGGTACAAAGAGAACAAATCAAATGCCTCTTTTATGTAAAGGTCCTTCAGAATACTTGAAAAGTATTATCTCCCCCTAAACCCCAATTATTTCCTCTCCTGGCTAAACATACCCAGTTCCTTTGACTAATCCTTTTATGACATGACAAGTTATTCACTTTGCCCCTGGAATCCTTTTTAACTTAATGATTTCTTTCCTAAAATGTGCCCAGAACTGAATATAGGTTTTTCAATGTGATCTGATCAGGGCAGATTAGCAACAAAGATAGCTAGATAAAAGATAAAGCATTTATTAAGTGCTTAATATATGCCAGACACTATGCTAAGTGCTGGTCCAAATATAAAGAAAAAACATGGCCCTTGCTCTCAAGAAGCTTATATTTTAATGGGAGAAGGCAACACAGGAAAATGGAGGTGGATATATAAAGGTTTGATATGGAGATGATTGGAAAGTGATAAAGAGGCAGGATTCTAGGGGAAAACAAAGTGAAAACTCATATATCAGAGCCGGATTTCCAGGTACCACAGCCTATAGTTATGGTAGAGGGGAATAAGGATGATTACTGGAATCCCTAAAGGACAGTTTGGAGATGGATATGACCAGGATTCATCCTCATAAACTTAATAAAACCTAAAGTTGCATCTGCTTTCTTTCCTGTCATAATACATTGTTGGATCATATTGAGCTTGCACTCCATAAAAAGAAAACCCTGTTTTTGAAGCTGAAAAGATGAAAATGTAATACAAGGACAAGAGAAAGAAAAGAAATTGAATTCAGCAATATTAACCAATGCTAAATGAGGTCTATTTTAGAATCTTGGGTAAATCTATGACACAAAAGGGCAGAGATTTCTTGGTTTGACAAGTAGCTGAGAACTGAAATTGAGTGATGTGTTCAGAAATGAAAATGTTTATAAAATATATTTGTTAATGCCATAGACAAAATTTTTGCATAATATGCAAATGAAGGGGAAATGTTCTATAGATGATGAAACTGTCCAAATGATTCTATTTACAAGTTATTGCACTAATTGCAATAAGTTCTGGAACAATGTAAAAACATTCAGAATAAAATCCATAGTAATGTAAACAAAATAAAAAAGATTGACTTGACTAATGAAAGTAAAAAAAAAAGTCAAATGAGATATAAAGCATTTTTTTGGTCTAGATTCTGAGATTCACCTAGATAGCTAATTGAGCTATTCTACAGTATACATATATATGTATATCATCATAGATGACCACAGCTGATGGATTGGGAACTATATCCAGAAATGAACAAGAGAAGATTAGGATGGATCATAGCTAAGGAATTTCATAGCATTTTCTTTTATCTCAAACTATTTGCTGATGCAAAAGGTCATCACATTTTCTTGTGGATGCTCTCTGTGAATCACAGAACATAATGTTCACAAAAGAATTAAAATTATAAACTCCTCGAATCCAGTGAATATTCATGATGGGAATAAGAGGCACATTACCAATATAGACTTGTGAGTAAGAAGTAGAGTAAGGGACATCACCCAGGACATATATCATAGGATTTCTAGCTCTTTCCATTTAACATAAAGGAAACTTTCATCTGGTGTGAATGGTAAAAAAAATGAGAATGGAAGTGTCTTAGATTGGATTGCAGTGGGGAAAGAGTAGAAGGTTTTTCATTCCTTTTTCAGAGAAGCAGCTTTTCTAGGAAGGCAGGTTTGATAGAATGTGGTACAAAGATTCCTAGGACAAATGAGCAGAGGCATGAAACATTGCAGGGTGATCAGTCTAAAATTGCAAGCAAAAACTCCAGTTTCTCTTATTTATTTTCCTCTCCTGGAGGCTATCTACTTAGCACTCTGCTGACCATGAACAATTTCTTTGCCAGTTTCATCAGCCACTTAACAAAATGGCTCTTTTTTAAAAAGAAAAAAAAAGCGGAACATTTTTGTAGCAATTTTCCTCCTGTATTTATTTGCCTTATCTGTTTCTGTATAATCAGACTTCCATTTTTGAAAATCCATCCCAGAAGCAGTACTTGGATTTGGGGAGCAGAAGACCTTCCCTTCAGAGAAAGAACACTCAGAACCCCTTTGAAGATTCCACTTTTATTATTTCTCAAACTGTGCTGGATGAAAGCCGACTATATGCTAGTTGAGGTAAGCTGTCACAGCAGCCTTTTTAGATTAACTTAGAGAAATGTTGTCACAAACTGGCCCAAATACAGAATGTGCATTGAACAAAATCAAGGTTCTTTGCACACAGATAGCCTGCCAACTGTGTGTACCAAAATTGGAAGAACCATTCTTCGAAAAATGATAGATTTCTGAGGGAGCGAGCGAAAAAGTATTTCAGGATAACTTTCTTCTCTGCCTTCATAGCTGTTTCTGGTCTTTTGAAACCTTTGACCTAAGAATGATAGTTCTCAGACTCAGAAAGTTGGGGTTAGCATGAAATGATCAGAAATGACATTGCTTTTTAAGCTGTCAGTCTGGAATATGAGGATGTAGAACTTGAACCACTTTCCTTCACAGTACGGCAGCATGGAGACAATATGGTAAAATGGAGAGGCCGCTGGATTCTTAGTCAGAAATTACCTTCCCAGCACGATATAGTCAATTTTCAACATAACTTTTCAGTACAGATAGTGGAAAGAAATCCAGACCTGAAGTCTGAGAGCTTGGTTTCAATTTCTATCTCCATTCCTACCTGCGTGACCTTGAGCAAATCATTCCTCTTCATCCCTTTCTGGGCTATACAACTAACTCATTTCTTGTTCTTCAGGCATTTCAGTCATATTTGACTCTTCATGAGCCCATTTTTGGGGTTCCTCCTTGAAGATCCTGGAGTGGTCTGCCATTTCCTCTTCCAGCTTCTTTTGCATTTGAGGAAATGAAGCAAAAAGGGTTAAATGACTTGTCCAGGGTCACGTAGCTAGGAAGTGTCTTAAGCAGAATTTGATCTCATGAAGATGACAAAGCAAAACAAAACAAACAAACAAACAAAAAAAACTTCATCCTGGAAGCCCACTTTACTTCTGGACTACTTTTTACATGATAGGTACTTGCCACCCCAGGTCTCATCTTCTGATTTCAAGTCACCTTTTTCAAGAATCTTGTTCTAAGAAAGAGCAAGTTTGTTGCAAGCTAATTTAGTTTTAAATGCAAAAACTGAATCTCATTAAAGTTGTACCCTTGCTTTGCAAACACCTCCCATATGATCTTCAATTTAAGAAGTCCCAGGCCAAAGAGGTCTTCTTTTCTCACCAGGATGCATTCCTGACTCAGCCTCATAGGGCTTTCTTTGCCTTGGCCTAGCACTTGGTTCATGGTCTACTTTTCCTATCTCAAATTTTTCAGATCCCTTCTATGTGTTGCCTTTCCCCATTAGAACCGTAAGCTCCATGAGGGCAGACATTGTCTTTCTTTCTGCTTCTATTTGCATTCCCAGCTCTCAGCAAAGTACTTAATCAAGATTGTTGATTGACTAATTGATGATAGTAAGCCACTTAAATATTTACAGTCTTGGTTTTCCTAGCTGTAAAGTGAAGGATATAAAATAAATGATCTCTAGAGTCATTCCAGTTCTAAATCTATGGTCCTAAGTCCCAGCTCTTCCACCTCTTAGCCCTGTAATGTCAGACTGGCCAGTCATCGTCTCATATTATAATCATTTTCCCCATCTATAGAATGTGTAGTGTTTACACTACCTATTTCATAGGGATATTGTAAGGAAGGTGCTTTATGTACCATTTGCTCAATGTAGACTTAGGATTGGGAGGGATCTGAGGGGTTATCTAAGTGGTTCATTTTAGAAATAAAAAACTGAACCCCAAAGAAGCAAAATAATTTGCTTGAGGTTAAACAGGTATAAGGGCTAAATCTAGGGTTCAATATTTTAACTTCAAGTCTAATACTCTTTCCTAGGTCTTCTACTGCCTCCAGGATATTACCACATTACTATAAGTTGCTATTATTATTATTATTATTATTATTATTATTATTATTATTATTATTATTATTATTATTATTATAGGGCCAGATAGATGGTATAGTGGATAGATCACGGGGCTCAGAATCAGAAAAATGTATTATTATGAGTTCAAATCTGGCCTCAGACACTTACTAACTATATGACTGAATAAGTCACTTGACTTATTTGCCTCAATTCTTCATCTTTAAAATGAGCTGGAAAAGAAAATGGAAAGAAGAAAACTCCAGCATTTTTGTCAAATACACCCCAAATATAGTCATGAAGAGTTGAACACAACTGAAATGACCCAACAACAAAATTATTATCATTACAAGATTTAAATATAGCTTGCTGCTCATATGTGACCCTTCCTTCTGCCCTTACTAAAAGGAGAGCCATTGGTTTTTGTTTTCTCATTGTATTTGTATAAATAGAGATTTCGAACCTTGGATTTCATCCCCCAGAAGTCCCTTAGTATTTCAAAAATTCCCTTTAATCTCTACTGCGCCTCCATGTTTGCATGGTCACTTATTGCTTTATAAGTTCTGTAGCTCCTTCCACACTTTCTTCTCCACGAGCATGGTCTGGGATCCTTGCCTTTACTCTAGCTTTTTGTTTTAATAAATCTTACTAAATATAAAAATTAGAGTATTGAATATTAATTTTAAAATCCACATATCACAATTTGATCTCTTTGTTGGCAAACTTTGGTGAAAATGTAAGCTTCTAATTTTTTCACAACTTGTGTACAAATGTTTAAAGAACTGTCACCATCTAAATTAGCAAGAGAAAATATTTTTAGCACAACACAACATAGTTCCCTTTTCAAGAATCTTGCTTGTCAGAAAAGTATACAAATGAATATACTTGTTCCTGGAAAGTATTAGTATTGAATGAAAAAAATTGTTAATCTCATCAAAATTGGGTCCTGTGCTTTGCAAACACCTACCAAAGCATCATAATTTTAATTCTATGCTGTATAGATGATCAGGAAGCTCAAAGGATCATATATTTAGAGATGGAAAGGAACCTAGAAATCATCTGATTCATCTCTATCATTTCCCAAATGAGGAAAATAAGGCCAAGAGAAGAGAATGAGGCCAAGTGATGTGACCAGGGTTACACATTGAGCAGGTAGTAGAAACTTGGGTTTGGTGACATCATGTTTAGCCCTCTTCTCATTGTGTTGAATGGAAATCTCCCATTGAATAATATCACAATGGCTTTTGTTTTCTTTGTTTCTAACTTTTGGCCCTTTTAATAGAAGAGATTTTTTTAAAAAAAGAAAAACATCTTTTCCCAGCTGAGTAATATATTTGATTCATTGTGGATGGAGTACTTAGAATGAAGAATTTTCAAATCAATCATCATTGCTTGCACATGACATGCTGTACACCATCGAAGTTTGGATGCATAATTAGTCACCTAATTGTGCTAAAAATTCATTTGAATAAATGGCTATAATCCCAACTCCACCTTCATTTTTTATTACTCCCACTTAGACACTGAATAAAATTTAAAATTCACATTTACAAAGATCTGTGGTCTGACCAATGCAGCTTGGCTAGAAAAGGAAAATAACCTACATGTAACATCCTAGCATCAGTGTATTTTTGTCAGGGACCCATATTGACCAATTTTCATCAGGATTCAGTGGGAAAGTTCTCTGTGTTTCTACAAGTAAACTATAGTTTGCAAAGCACATAGTATATATAACTCTTTGGGTTATGTAACACAAATATTAGTAATAATGTAGTAAGACACTGTAGAATCAATCTAGTAATAATGTAGTAAGACACTGTAACTTTGTGACTCTTTTCTGATGAATAACAAACATATAGAAGGGTGTTAACTGTTTCTGTCCAAGTGGAACCATGAAGTACCTTTATTCTCAACTGTGTTTAAATAAACTCAAAGGAAACCCTTCCTTTAATATAACTTGATAGACTATAATAAAATGTTCACTCTGGCAGACCCCTTAACAGAATTTGTGGTCAGTCAATTTAATAAAGTTTTAAGTATTTTCTATATACTAGATATTGTGCACACTGGCTATAAAACAAAAACAAAAAAACAGTACCTGCCCCCAAGAAGCCTCCATTCTAATGGTAGAAACATCCTGTACATAACTATTTGGATTTAAGCAATTTGAAGGAGGGAAGGTTTCACACTTTGAGAGATGTGGAAAGTCTTCCTTTAGAAGGTGGGTTTTGAACCGAGTTTTATGGAAGCTGAAGACTAAGAGGCAGAAGTGAGAGGGCCAGACATTTGTAGTATAAATGAGAAAGACACCATCTGCTAACTATAATTCCTTTACTTGGGTTAATTTTTATGACCATGGAAATAGCTTCTGTCATTTGGAAGGAGGATTAGATTTTTTCCCCGCTTGACCCCAGAAGGCAGAATGGTATACTAGAAGAGAGAGAGAAGTGAATTAATCTAGGCAAACCCATGAATCCTCAATCCAGACAATCATACCATCTCAAAGTTGAGGCAGTAGAAAGACCACTGGATTCTAAATCATAACCTGGATTTAAATTCCAATTTTGGTGTTTACTACCTACATGAGCTTGAACAAGCTATTTGTCCTTTTGGGAGTCTTGATTTCCTCATCTATAAAATGAGAGGTTTGAATAATATGACCTCTGGGTTCCCTTCCTGGGGCAGCTACGTCATCCAGTGGACGAAGCATTGGGCCTGGAGTCAGGAAGACCTGGCTTCAAATCTGGCCTCAGATGCTAGCTTTGTGACCCTGGCAAGTCACTTAACCTATGTTTGCCTCAATTTCCTCATATGTAAAATGAGCTGGAGATGGAAGTGGGAACTACTCCAGTATTTTTGCCAAAAAAAACCCCAAATGGGGTCACAAAGAGTCATACATGACAAAAACAGCTAAACAAGGATCCTCTTCATCTTTAAATCAAGTTACTAGTTTTCAAAGTTTTCTAACTCTCATAGAAATCCCATATTAGGCATTAAAATCACTATTTACCTCTATTTTCCAAATTAAGAAATTGAGGCCAGAGAGGTAAAATGGTTGGTGGTGCAAGGCCACATGGCTAGGTGGTGACAAAGCTAGGCTTTAGGTTCGGAAATTTAGAGACAGTAATTGCTGAGAGGTCATCTAGCCCAACTTCCTCAAAACTAAGGCTCAAATATTCCTTTGCTCATGATCACATTGATGCTAATTTCTGCCTCAATGGAGGTTCTGAAGCAAAAGCTGGATAAGCATTAATCACTTTTGTCATAGAAAACATTTTTGGTCAGGTATAAATTGGAGTAGATGCCATTTGATGGCCTTTCCAAAGAAGATTCCTGTGATTCAGCTATATTGCTTAAGATAGAAGATTTATTTACTAGTTAGAGAGGGTCATTACTGGATGAGAATGCTGGTACTTGAGCATGTTAGGAAGCAGAAGAATTATCTTGAAATTTCACGTAGTCAAATATTTCATGAATAGCTTGTGAGGCTCTTCAAACATTCCTATGATACAGATGTCTGGGTAACATGCTCAGAATTGAAATACCAAGATCATGTATGAGATACTACTTCCATTCTGGCCATTGTCTCCATCTCTTATCCTTCCAGAACCTTGGACTCTACCTCTACCTCACTTAAAAATAATTATAATGGATAATAATATTATTAATAGCAACATCAATATAACACTTTAAATACTTTGTGTTATTGGACTGTCACAAAGACAATATAAGAGAGATGTGATATTGTTAGCCCCATTTTGGAGATTAGGAAACTGAATTTCAAAGAGAATAAGTGATTTGCTTGGTGTCATAGAGCTAAGTATCCAAGTTAGGATCTGATCTTATCCTGACTCCAAGTCCATCACTCTATTTACTGTGTCACATAGATATTATCAGGATTAAACCATGATGCAGTAAGCATGTTGGCTCCTCCTCTTTCTGCCTCAAATGTATGTGTCATCTTTCTCTATTAGAATGCAAACTCCTTTAGGGTAAGGGATTGACTTACTGCTGATATATGTATCTCTGGTAGTATTTGTATTCCTTAGTTAGACAACAAAGTAAGTACTTAACAAATGTACTGTCTATCAATCAATCTATCTATTAATCTATCAACTAATCTATCAACCAATTTATCTGTTAATCCATCCATCTTTCTTTCTTTCTTTCTTTCTTTCTTTCTTTCTTTCTTTCTTTCTTTCTTTCTTTCTTT